>NC_071339.1:25547500-25772500 GCF_027744825.2 Synchiropus splendidus | reverse complement strand
CAGTGGCAGGTGAAGGTGGAGGAGGTGACGCAGCAGCATCAGCACCAGATGAGGAAGCAGGAGGTTCCACCTCTGTACCTTCATCAAGGGTTTCTTCAAATTCCTCCTCTTCCTCATCATCAACATGATGGCATGTTTCTGTAAAATGAGAACATAGTGTGATTATGTTTCCTATTCAGAAAGCAGATTACACTGTAATATAGCAAGTATTTAGATTCTCAACAACAACTATTACCTGCTGCTGGTGGTGGTGGTGGTGCTGCTGCTGCAGTCATGTTCCCCGACGTCTCCCTCGGGGTGATGAAGGGGTCCAGGAAGGAGAGGACGGCGAACCTCCTCCACTTTAACTGGCTGGATGCTGCTGACCCATTCTTTTTCTCCATGGCCTTCCTCATCTCTCTCATGTATTTATCCCTGAGTCCCTTCCATTTTTTTGCAGATCTCCACTGAAGGAAAGGTAAATATTTATGTTTAATATCCCAACAATACAGCCACTATAGCGCGTGCACTACGTATATTAAGCAAAATGATAAATATCACAACTCACTAGGGACGTCAATGGTACAGCGACTGGTCGCAGTAGTTCAAAAAAATTGAACTACTGCGACTGTCACAGTAGCTCAGTTGTGTCATCTTGAGGAGCCGGAATCGTAGTATGTAGCTCAAATCGCGTAGCGTCGCACATCCCAGTCGTGTCGCGGCCATGTTGGTCGCTGCTGATCGCCGTCAATCGCCCAATTCCATTGACTTTGGATGCAAATCAGTTGTGTCGCTCGCCGAAGTCCAAGTACCTTTATCTGTTCACTCACTGCTTAGGGGGCACTCAGAACATGAAAATTTCACCTGCAACGAAAGGAAAAACACTCTTTCTAGTGTATTCAGCACTAAATCTACCATTCTGAACTGTATTTCAGTGGGTTATCAACGACTCTTTTCCTGGTCAGAAACCGAGCTTCTCTCGGGCTGAAAACGCGTTATCAGCACTGTTCAGTCCCTGATCAGAATAGCCTCAGAACATGAAAACATGACCTAAATTAACATCAACTAACATTACTTATTACCTGTCATAGGAAAAAACACTCTTTCTAGTATATTCAACACTAAACCTCTAAGAACAGGGCGCTGCGACTGGCCTACAATCAGCCAAACCTTTCCACATTTCCTGCTTCTAAGCCATGGGATGAGTTTGAGTGTTGTGTTGAAGTTCCAAGCCATGGGATGAGTTTGACGAGAGCCAGACGCTGCTATGAGGTGGACCCGGAGAATCTGTTCGCAGAGTTGTCTGAGTTCCGTGTGGTGGAGTCAGGCAGGTTCCGGCATGATCTTCACCCGTGCCTCATGGCATCCGCTGTCCGTCGTATCGAAGTTGAGCTCTCTCTCCACCGCCAGCTCAAGAATCATCCCACTTCACTAACGGCCTGCTGGCGTTGGATGGCGAGACTACACACAGGGCACGACCGCATGTTGTGTGCCCACAACTAGCCGTTATGCGCGATGTGCTCGCTACAGGTACTCGACCTCACCCCTGAGGAGTGACCATGCCACCCGGCACTGACAGAGCCACCCTCGCGCAGTGGAATGGTGTCTACACCATCGGCAACCAACTCATGCACTTGAGAACATCATCGCGCTCTTTATGAGCTCCGTGGAGAGGCTCAACCATCGCAGAACCTCTCTCACTCCACCAGAGATTTTGGAGATTCAACAGTCCGTCGACGTGGTGCACTGCTCGCGGCGCCTCCTCCACACACAGCTGCCTCCCACGGGGAACACCGTCGCTGATCAAAGGGGCGGAATGAGCCCAGCTGTCCGGATCATAGCCGCGTTGGTCATCGATGCTCCTCTTGGAGAGACCAATTGGCTGCTTTCACCTCAGCTCCCTCCAAAAGCATAGGAAGAAAACTTTGTGTCTAAATGTATGCATCTAAACCAAAGTCGATGCCTTACTTTGGTTTTGGGTCTGTTTCTTCTCTGCCCAAAATTAGGGTTTATCACCCGTCAAGTTCTCTTCCGGTTCCAGTCAGTGCGAACTCCGGCTACAAAAATTTGTTTGTTTGACATCGTCTCAGGAGACCGATCAGTATAGTAACGGTCTCTCTGCCTCCTTGTCCCTGACGCCAGAACTGTCCCTGGGGAAGTTTCTGGAGCTAAGACGTTACGTTGTTTTTTTTTTTTCCACTGCTTCTCCACAACAAGAAGCATAGTCGTCACTCTTTCCCGGTTCTCAACAGATCCCGGTTCCAGCCAAAATTCAGAAGAGTTTCAATTCTGCCATTCACTCTTCTTATTCCTCAGACTCGCAAGTTTCCAGTAGGGGTCACCACAGGACCGCGAAAGCCACCTCTTCAGAGTATCACACAGTAGGCGCTGCGTACCAGACCAGCTCTGTTCTCAGCTCCCTCGCACGATGTCTGATGCAATGTCTGTCTGCGATTCTGTTCTCTGCAGCCCTCCAAACCTGTCAGAGGCAAGTAGGACATCATCATCTACAGAGTCATCTCTTTCTGAGGATGATTGGGCCGGTCTCTTGGGACTCCATCTTAGGAGAATTGCAGTTTTAGATCTAGATACACTGCAAGTTTCGGTGCCCTGTTTGTTTTTGAAGAACCATCAGGACTTGATGTCCCCAGAGGAGTGGGCGGTGAGCACCGACAGCCCCTTCGTCCTGGACCCACCCCGGTGGACCGCTCCTGTGCTCCTGTCTCCACACCTGACCATATGGATCGAGAAGATACTCGCTCATTGACACACCCTTCAGTTTCACAGTCAACCCCTAGGTTCTGCGACACCACGTGGACCTGGGTGAACTCAGAGAACCAGCGGTCATGTCTGATGGAGGAGGTCCACGCTCCCCTGTCAACGGAAGTAATCAAGCTAGTGACAAAGCGTTCCTCCGACACTGGATTTTACTCCAGGTACTTTCTGGAACCCAAGAAGACAGGAGAGTGGAGACCTGTTGTGGACCTCAGTCTGAACCAATTCATGACCAGATAGCGGTTTGATCGAGAGTGGATGACCTCCATCGATCTTGCAGACGCCTACTTCCACAACGCGGTTTGGCAGTGTCAAAAGAAGTTTTTCCGGTTTGGGCTAGAGTCAGGTGTACATACAGCTCTCTTGTGCATGGCACCTTCGCCAAGTGTGTGGAGGCGGGGCTCAAACCACTAAGGAGACAGGGTCTGAGGATTCTGACGTACTTGGACTACTGGTTGATTCTAGCCAGGTCCAAACAGGAGTCATGAGCGCACACCAGCTTGGTGTTGGAGCACATCGCGATATTGAGGTTCAGAGTAAACCTCAAAAGCGCGCTGAGTACCAGTCAGAGCACAACCTTCCTGGGGGTCATGCTGGACTCAGTCTCGGGTCAGGACCGCCTTACACCGGCCAGCGTTCTCCCCTTCACACAGCTGACATTGTCAATGTGTCTCCACGAGCTCTGAGAGATGTGAAGTTTGGGAACTCTGCTTCAAACCTCCATCGCACTGTATCCTTGGATTGTCAAAACACTTCTTTACAAGTCTTTGCAGATGCATCTCTGTCAGGCTGGGGAGGCCACCTGGATCAGATCTGCGTCAGTGGGATCTGGAGTCGTTCCGAAGGTCGTCACATTGAAAAGGCTTAGACCAACCTCAAGACCTTTATGTCACTAATGGGACCTGCAGCTGGTACTCAATTCACTCTCCGAAGCCCCTTTTGAGCCACTTGGAGCTAGCAGCTTACAAGGAGGCTCTTATAGCCTTAGCTTCAGCAAAGAGAGTGGGAGAGCTGAGTTCTTTTTCCATCTGCCCTGATAGCATCTCTTTTGGTGACAATGACTCAGTGGTGTCACTTAGACCCAACCCTGACTTTGCACTTAATGTCTCTCTTTTTCTTCACAGGTCAGCACCTTGTCAGTAAAGACTTTCTGCCCTCCTCCCCATTTAGACGAGGAGCATGAGCGTTTACACAAAATGTGTCCGGTTAGAGCGCTAATAGCTTAACTGGATCGAGTCCCACCATTCAGAAAGACGGACAGTCTGTGGGTGGCTCTCGCAGGTGGTAAGAAGGGGCAGGCACTGTCCCCTCACAGGTTGTCATATTGGCTTAGAATTGCCATCATGAAAGCCGATGAGACAGGGGGAAAACAGGCACCAGAATCCCTGAGAGCACACTCGACCAGAAGGCTGGCAACATCTGTGGCTGCTTTCAAGGGAGTATCTCGGAAAGCAGCTTCTTGGTCATCAATCTCAACTTTTGCTGACCACTATTTGTCTAATGTGTCTGCATCCTCCTTCCCTCATGTCTTTCTGTCTTCAGGAGCAGCCGATCCCTGCGACCAGTAGGCCCACATTCACAGCACTGGCTCTGGGACACCAGTATCTGCTTCATTACAGTGCTGTGGACTGTGCAGCGTCCTGAGATCCACCGGATTCCTGCATAACTGTTTATTCATTTGTCAATAAACTCCTTCTTTCTTGCTCAGCTCAGACTAAAACCCTGACTGCTCACTGAATGTTTTCTCTCCATGTTTGGAGGATTATAAATGCCACTATCTAGTGACGTTGCAACCCAATATAGAATATATTTGTCGTAGAAATGTGATCAAAAGCCAACAAAAGCTTTTGTTTTCAAATCTCACAATTTAGAGCAAAATAGGACTGATGTCCACCATGTTTTGTGTTCAGACAGGAGAGCAAGCTGTCAGTCACGTGACCAGAGGCTCACCATTCACATAGCCATTGGGAAATGAAACGTACGAGGGCAACGATTTTTGAGGCAAATTCGTAAAATTATTACGGTATGCCAAGTGGACAAACGTCGTTATTGCATTTTTTTCAGTCCGCGCAGAAAACAATGTCACAATGCTACATTTTAATGGGGAATCACACAACAATCTCGGTCCAAACGAAAGAAACTCAGCGTCATTTACATAAAACGAGAATATTATATGACAATCTAGGATATATTTGTCGCTAGAAATGTGATCAAAACTCAACAAAAGGATTTAATTGTTTTAAAATCTCACAATTTATCAAATCAAATTCATTCAAATCGAATCAGATTTCCATTCACATTTTGTAATAGCTCTGTAATTACAGTACTGACAGACACCATATTCATGTCACTTATAAAGGACCTCGACATGGTGTTACTACAACAGGTAGTTTTTCAATTATCTGTCCTCAATATTTTTCACAAATACTTATATCACATATAAGTTCATATTTTATAATAGCTCTGTAATTACAATGCTGACAGGCACCATATTCATGTCACATATAAAGAACCTCCACATGGTGTTACAGCAATAAGTAGTTCCTCAAATTTCTGTTCTCAATAGTTTTCACAAATATTTGTATCACATATATTTTCATATTTTGTAATAGCTCTGTAATTACAGCACTGACAGACACCATATTCATGTCACATATAAAGGACATACACATGGTGTTACTCAAAGTATTTTCTCAAATATCTGTCCTCAATATTTTTCACAAATCTTTGTATCAAATTTTCATTCAAATTTTGTCATAACTCTGTAATTACAGGACTGACAGACACCATATCACACATTCAAATCATTGATAAAGGACCTCCACATGGTTTTACTACAACAGGTAGTTTCTCAAATGTCTGTCCTCAATATTTTTCACAAACATTTTTATCACGTTTTCATTCATGTTTTGTAATAGTCACTTATCAAGGACCTCTGCATGGTGTAATTACAACAACTAGTTTCTCCAATGTCTGTTCTCAATATTTTTCAGATATATTTGTATCATATTTTCATTCATATTTTGTAAAAGTTCTGTCATTACAGGACTGACAGACACCATATTCATGTCACATATAAAGGACCTCCACATGGTGTTGATAAAACAGATAGTTTCTCAAATGTCTGTCCTCAATATTTTTCAAAAATATTTGAATCAAATTTTCATTCACATTTTGTAATAGCTCTGTAATTACAAGGCTGACAGGCACCATATTCATGTAACATATGAAGGACATCCACCTGGAGTTACTACAAGTAGTTTCTTAAATTTCTATTCTCAATATTTTTCAGATATATTTATATCATATTTTCATTCATATTTTGTAAGGCTGAAGGACACCATATTCATGTCACATATAAAGAACATCCCCATAGTGGTTACTACTGGAAGTAGTTTCTCAAATATCTGTCTTCAATATTTTTCACAAACATTTTTATCACATGTATTTTCTGCACCATGAGGCGCACCACAATAGTTGTGATGCTTCATTCTGAGACCATTTGTGATGTGCATTCACCTTCCGTTACATTGAAGGATTTTATGTGTGGCTTTTAGTCGGGAAAATACATATATATGTCATGTTTGCCTAAGGTTCGACCCAGGTGCAGATGATTGTAGGCTGACAGAAGACACGGACAACGAGATTAAATTAAGAAATTTAATAAATGACGATATACAATACAATAGAAGACGGAGACAGGAACCGAGGACGCCGGAGCCAGAACGGGAACTGGGAAAAACACAGAGGGACTGGGGAAAAATCTGCAAAACAAGAGAGGTGAATTAATATCAACCTACAAAAGGGGAGAACAACCTCACGAGGTCCAATTAACCTAAAGCGCTGCGTGGAGGAGAAACACTCAAACTCACACGCAGGAAAAAAAAAAAAAAAAAAACAGACCACAATCATTAAATGAAAAGGTGAGTATAATAAGACTCACACGCGGACTAACTATTAAATTTAGAAGAGCAGAACGAAAGCGGAGCGCAAAAGAGAAAGCGAAACTGATGTAGCAGATGGAAAGGCAGTTCATGCGCCCGCTGCGTTTAGTAGCACCAACCAATCACCAGGGGACGCCGTTACTATTTAAGTGACTCTGGGCAGCGTCAGGTCTCTCTCTCTCTCCGCTTCCGGACTGCTGGTTTTGGTCCTGTAAGCCGGCTGTCAGCACAGAAAAGTGGCTGGAGTTTGTTGGTGCGTAAGTTTGATCGTGGCGATGCTAGTGTGATCGCTGTCGCAGGTATGGCTGGTAAGCTGTCGTTCTCCCCCATCCTCCTGATTTGGACTTTAGTGAAGCTCATGGCGGGTTTTACATGTATAGATGCGTTGCCGGTAGCTGCGGTGCCTCCTCTATCGCCCTGCGTTTGGGCAGGTGCATCGTCGTGTGCCGAAGTCTGGTAAGAGACGAACAATATAGTGACGCAGCACTTGGATTGTTTTGTTCTGTTTTGTACCCCGTTGTTTTCTTCTGTTTCGTGACGCACTGTTTTGTACAGTTCTGTGTTGAACAGTTCTTGAACGGTTTTGTATAGTTTTGTTTGTTTGTCTTTTCCTCTTCCCTTTTTGGTCGAGTCCGTTCTCTTTTTGATTTTGTTTCTTTTCTTTTGTGATTCGTTAACTCTGGGTGGTGTCTGATATTCGTTTTCTTGTTAGTTCATTATTGAGTTAGTCTGTTATTTTCTTTCACGTATTTTGTTTTCTTTGTGTCTCTGACCCGGTCTGCCATTGACACTCTTCTTGTAGCTGCTGGGCCCCGTGGTGTAGGTGACCTGGTGGCGGTTAATTTTATCATGTCCTTTGCTGTTGGGGACACGTTTGCATGTTTGTGCGGCTTGGATGCGTTTGTTCGGGTTCATCAGTTTATTGTGTGGTTGGACCTGCCGTAGAGGCTGTCCCCCATCCCAGTAAGTCCCAGATCTACAATATTCTTGTTACTTTTATTTTTGATTGTTGGATTTTAGAATCATTTGTATTAATAAAGTATCTATACTTATTAATATGCAATTTGAACCCTGTCTCATGTCTCCCGAGTAAGCGGACCTGCGTGTCCTTAGTTATTATTCTTTGGGTGAAATTCCCAAGGTGGTGTAGCTGGACTCCAAATTTGGGCTGCATTTCATATACACTTGCACACACGCACACACACACACACACACACTCACCCACCGTAGGGCAGCACACCACTATAGTAGAAGGGATCTTTCTAATAGGTGCGGATCTAATTCAACTTGTCTGAAGTGTTTTCAGATCAGTTTTTTCAGTTTGTCGGTCTGTAAACCACCGTCACTCGACCTGAAAACGCGTTTTCTGCACTGTTCACACACTGATCAGAATAGGCTAAGAACAGTGAAAATATCAACTGTACCTATAGGGAAAAGACTATTTCTCGTATATTGAGCACTAAATTAAACTTTCTGAACTGTTTTCAAAGAGACATTTTTATTTTTGCCTGTCCGAAACCCATCTTCTCTCGGGCTGAAAGCGCGTTTTCTGCACTGTTCGCTGACTGCTCGGGATGCCTCAGAACATGAAAATTTCACCTGCAACTATAGGAAAAAACACTATTTCTATTATATTCAACTCTAAACCTCTTTGAATAGGGTGCTGCGACTGGCCTTCAAGAAGCCGAACCGTTCCACATTTCCTGCTTCCAAGCCATGGGATGAGTTTGACAAGAGCCAGGCCCTGCTACGAGGTGGATCCGGAGACTCTGTTCCCAGAGTTGGCTGAGTTCCGGGTGGTGGAGTCAGGCACGTTCCCGCTTGATCTTCGCCTGCGCCTCATTTCATTCGCTGCCTGTCGTATCGAAGTTGAGCTCTCTCTCCTCCGCCAGCTCAAGAATCATCTCACTTCACTAACGGCCTGCTGGAGTTGGACAGCGAGACTACACAAAAGTCACGACAGCATGTTGTCTGCCCACAACTGGAAGAAATCCATTCTATTCCCAGCGCGGTTCTGACACTCCACTAGAACTAGGACCGCACTTGGTCAGGTACGGAGCTTACTGCCTGGTGGAGGGTTTGGATTGGCGGCGCGACGTTCCCGCTCAGTTAGCCGTCATGCGCGATGCGCGATACTCGACCTCCCCCTTGAGGAGTAACCAATCATCCCAGCTGGCTTTCACAGAGTCACCATAGCACAGTGGACTGGTGTCTACGCCATCAGCAACCAGTTCATAGCGCTTGAGAACATCATCGCACTCTTTATGAGCTCCGTTGACAGGCTCATCCATCGCAGAACCTCTGTCACTCCACCAGAGATTTTGGAGATTCAACAGTCCGTCGACGTGGTGCTGTGCTTGCGGCGCCTCCTCCACACACAGCCGCCGCCGGGGTGGAACACTGTCGCTGTTCGAAGGGGCGGGGTGAGCCCAGCCGTCTGGATCATAGCCGCACTGATCATCGCTGCTCCTCTTGGAGAGACCAGCCGGCTGCTCTCACCTCTGCTCCCTTCAAAAAAACGAAGAAAACTTTGTATCAAAAAGTATGCATCTGAACCAAAGTCTAACTTGAATAAAAAATAAGATGCACTACTTTGGTATCGGGTCTGTTTCTTCTCTTCCGGTTCCAGTCAGTGCGAACTCAGGCTTCAAAAATGTGTTTTGGTTTGACATCGTCTCAGGAGACAGGGAAGTTCCTGGAGCCAAGAAGTTATGTTTTTCCTCAGCTTCGCCACAATAAGAAGCAGATGCGTCAAATAACTCTTTCCCATCTCTCAACAGATCCCGGTTCTAGCCAAAAGTCAGGAGAGTCTCAATTCTGCCATTAACTCTTCTTATTCCTCAGACTCGCCAGTTTCTAGCAGGGGTCGCCACAGGACCGCGATAGCCGCGTCTTCAGAGGATCACACAGTAGGCGCTGCGTGGCAGACCTGCTCTGTTCTCAGCTCCCTCCTGCGATGTCTGATGCGATGTCTGTCTGTGATTCTGTTCTCTGCAGCCCTCCAAACCTCTCAGAGGCAAGTAGGACATCATCATCTACAGTCATCTCTTTCTGTAGATGATTGGGCCGGTCCCTCGGGTCTCCATCTTTGGAGAATTGCAGAGTCAGATCAAGGTACACTGCAAGTTTGGGGGCCCTACTTCCTCTGAAGGATCAACTGACAAAAGCGAGTCTGTTTTTGAAGAACCAGCGGGACTTGAAGTGCCCAGAGGAGTGTGCGCTGAGTACCGACGACCCTTTTGTCCTGGACCCGCCCCGGAGGCCGGGTCCGCTCCAGTGCTCAGTTCGCCGAATTTAAAGCGCCTGTCTCCTCACCTGCCCATATGGATCGAGAAGATACTCGTCATTGACATGCCCTTCAGTTTCACAGTCAACCCCGAGGTTCTGCGACACCACGTGGATCTGGGTGAACTCAGAGAACCAGCGGTCATGTCTGATGGAGGAGGACCGCGCTCTCCTGTCAAAGGAAGTAATCGAGCTAGTGCCAAAGCGATCCACCTACGCTGGGTTTTACTCCAGGTACTTTCTGGACAGGAGAGTGGAGACCTGTTCTGGACCTCAGTCTCCTGAACCAATTCATGACCAGACAGCGGATCCGGACTACCAGGAGACTCCTGGAGTGTGTCAGAGTGTGAGAGGCGATGACTTCCATAGATCTTGCAGACTCCTACTTCCACAACACGGTCTGTAGTGTGGACGTACTTGGAGTACTAGTTGATTCTAGCCAGGTCCAAACAGGAGTCATGAGTGCACACCAGCTTGGTGTTGGACCACATCGCGCTATTGAGGCAGCGTCCCACGCCTTTGTCCGGCTGGGTCTGCTCAACATGCAAGGCCTTCAGAAGTGGTTTGGCGGCCTGCACCCTCACCTGACTCGAGACCAGAGATCAGAACACAAATCTCGAGTCTCGGGTCTCGGGCCTGACCCGAGACTGAGTCCAGCATGACCACCAGGAAGGTCGTGCTCTTACTGGGACTCAGCGCGCTTTTCAGGATCCAGCAAGTCCTACAAGTCTTTACAGACAGTCAGGCGGGGGAGGCCACCTGGATCAGATCTGCATCAGCGGGATCTGGAGCAGTTCCGAAGGTCGTCACATTAACCTGCTGGAGCTGTTGGCAGTTTTTAAGGTGTTGGTGGCTCTATCTCCTTATCTAAGTGGGAACCACGTTATGGTGAGATCAGACAGCTCTTCCACCGTGGCCTATATCAACCGCCAGCGTAGGGTGAGGACGTCTGCGTTATAAAACCTGGCCAGAAAGATTTGGCTCTGGGCTGATGTACATTTAGCGTCATTGGAGGCTCTGCATGTGCCAGGTGTAGACAATGTGGCAGCAGATGGATTATCTTGGAGACCACTGCCAGATGAATGAAGTTTATCTCAGGATATGGCAAATATGATCTGGGAGTTTTTCGGCCACCCAGTGGCTGATCTCTTTGCGAGCAGAGAGAACTTCAAATGTCCTCTCTGGTTCTCTCTCCCTAGATCCGACGACCCTCCACTGGGAGTGGACGCCCTGGCTCATCCAAGGTGGCCAAAAGGCCTCCTGTACGCCTTTCCTCCTCCTTGCCTTATTCTATGTCTGATGAGGGGAATTCAACTGCGGAGAGTGAGAATGATTCTCGTGGCTCTAGACAGCCCCAGCTCCATCTGGTATCCGGAGATGAGTCAGATGCGGATCAAAGGCCTCGGGACTTCCCTCCATCGAATTCAGCGCTTCTGCAAGCATCAGGAACCCTGAGGTCTCCCCCAATACTAGGACGACCCCTCAAGGTTTGGGTTCGCCAGGGTTAACAATCAGTCACTTCCCCCCTGATGTCCAATTGACTCTTCAGAACGCTAAAGCTCAGTCAACCCTCAGAGCATACAATGCTAAATGGACATTTTTTTCCCGGTGGTGTGGAACCCAGTCAGCCTCCCCAGAATCGGCACCTGTTCCTCTCATCCTCTCTTTTCTCCAGCATCTGGTTAATGAAGCTTGGAGCAGCGCTACATTACGGGTTTATGTAGCAGCCCTTTCCATGCTACACAATGGTCTGGACGGCCACCCCGTCTGCGAGCATCGTCTAGTGAGCCGTTTCAGGAGAGGAGTGAAAAGGCTTAGACCAACCACAAGACCGTTATGTCAGTACTCGGACCTGCAGCTGGTACTCAATTCACTCTCTGAAGCCCTTTTTGAGCCACTTGATCAGGTCTCCCAGGAGCTAGAAGCGCTTTTTCGATCAGCCCTGATTGCATCTCTTTTGGTGACGATGACTCGGCGGTATCACTTAGACCCAACCCTGCCTTTGCACCTAAATGTCTCTCTTCTTCTTCAGTATAAACTTCTTGTCAGTAAAAACTTTCTGCTCTCCTACCCATTCAAAAGAGGTACATGAGCGTTTACACAAAATATGTCCGGTTAGAGCGCTAAAAGCTTAACTGGATCGAGTCCCACCCTTCAGAAAGACGGACAGTCTGTGGGTGTCTGTCGCAGGTGGTAAGAAGGGGCAGGCGCTGTCCCCTCACAGGTTGTCACATTGGCTTGGAATTGCCATCATGAAAGCCTATGAGACAGCAGGAAAACAGGCACCCGAATCCCTGAGAGCACACTCGACCAGAGGCCTGGAAACATCTGTTGCTGCTTCAAGGGTGTATCTCTGGCAGAAATCTGCCTGGCAGCGTTTTTGGTCATCAATCTCTACTTTTGCTGACCACTGTTTGTCTAATGTGTCAGCATCCTCCTTCCCTCATGTCATTCTGTCTTCAGGAGCAGCCGAACCCTGCGACCAGTAGGGCCTCATTCACAGCACTGGCTCTGGGACACCAGTATCTGCGTCATTAAAGTGTTGTGGAGTGTGCAGCGTCCTGAGATCCACCAGATTCCTGCATAACTATCTCTTTCTTGCTCAGCTCAGACAAGAAGCCTGACTGTAGCGGCTCAGTAAATGTTTTCTCTATCTGTATGGAGGATTGTTAATGCCACTTTCTATTTCAGCCGTAAGGTGGCTAAAAGAGGTCAACACAGTTCCTGCTGATCCACAGTGTAAGTTACACACCACTAATGAGGGGTTGTTAACGCCACCTTGTATATCAGCTTAAGGTGGCAAAGGCGAGGCGGCAGCTCCTGCCACCCAGAGTGTATGAATGAGGGGTTGTTCACAACCCATTCATTCATTCATTCAGGCTGGATAGACCCCAGGCATGGCGGTGGTGTATGAAGTCTCATAGGCCGGTCCGGTGTGACGCCCTGGCCATCCGATATATCGACAAGACTCTGGGCACACCACCTTCCGTCATACCAAAGCAACATCACTGGTGACATTGCAGGTGGTTTAGTGCAGCAAAACGTTCATCTCCTTGACGGCCGTCTGGCAAAGGAGCAGGCAGTGCCAGTCAGATGTCCAGTATGGACGGCCATGGTAATTGCCGATGGTTCTCAAGTCAGGCCACGTTGCAAGGCTGGGGGTTAAGCTTTGTGCTCAAGTTGACCTCATACGTGTTCCAGAGTCCCGGGAGGTGTTCTGGACTGCGCAACTCTGCCACCTGTGCTCACACACACACTCACACAAGGGAGTCCTGCAACCTGTTCAAGTCCTGCAAACATTCCTGCAGCAGGGGGCAGAAATTATGAGGGGACCGCCTATCCTGGGGCGTCTCCTCAAAGCACGGCTACATCAAGGCTAGCAGGCAGTCCTCTGCCCCCCGAGGCGCAGTTCACTAGTCGAAATGCTAAAGCACCCGCAACACTCAAAGCATATAATGCTCAATGGGTGTGGACTGCTGTCCATTGGGTAAACATCCACTGCTCGTCCAGTTCATGCAGGGATCTCGAAGACTCAGTCCCACCTCCAGACGCATCTGCCCCATTGGGATCGTCAATTGGTATTAAAGGCTCTCTCTGAAGCTCCCTTCGAGCCACTTGATCAGGCTCCTTTGGAGCTGGTGGCTTACAAAGCAGCTCTCCTCCTGGTCCTGGCCTCCATCAGGAGGGTTTGGACAACTATGTGCCTTCTCGATTAGTCTGTTTTTCCCAATTTTCTTTGTGCCTCTTCTGAGGTGAGCAATTTTTTAGTAGACGCTCTCTGTACTACCCCCCCACCCGGATGAGAACCACTGGCGCTTGCAAAAGGTGTGTCCCGTGAGGGCACTGAGAGCTTGTCTGAATGGAGTCAAGGCCCTCAGGAAAAAAGATAAGCTGTGGGTGGCTCTGGCAGGTGGTATAAAAGGCATCATGCATAGGAGCCTTCAGAGGAGTTTCTTTGGCAGAAATCTGCCAAACAGCCTCCTGGGCTTCTGACTTAACTTTTGCAGATCTCTGTTTGTCGGACGTGGCTGCTTCTTCTTTGTCGGACGCAGCTGCTTCTCCTTTGCCTCACGTTGTCCTGTCTGCAGGTGCTTCCAGCAGCTCTGGCCAAGAGATCAGAGAATCGTTCGCGGACCGAGGGGAGGGTCTCTTCATCTGAATCCAACTTTTTCCTGCGATCAAGGGGACCAGGCCCCACCCTCCAGAGCTGAGCGAATTTCAGGAGCGCTGATGCTTTTGTATTGTTGGTGCAATAAAGTGTTTCTCTTCCGCAGTGCTTCGTCATGGGCTAAACTTGTCTCCGCTGGTGAGTTCTCCGTACAAATATGGACGGGATGGCGTCTGGTTCCCCTGTGTAGTCGCCGGAGCAGCGAAGCACCTGATTTTGCAACGAGAGGGCCCAAGGGGGACGCCAAGACCCACTGTATGGAAGGTTATTCGTGCCACTTCACAACATTTTTATGATTGGCGTTCCGTAAACCACCTTTTCTGAAAACGCGTTTTCTGCATTGTGCCATAACTTCTCAGGGAAGCTTCAGAACATGATATTTTCAGCTCCCACTATAGCAGAAAGGGTCTTTGTAGTAGTTGCACATCAAATCTAAGACGTCTGAAGTGTTTTTCCAAAGTTATCAGCATTTTTCTTTTTGGCGTTCCGAAACCCACTTCATCTCAGGCTGAAAACACCTTTTCTCCATTGTGACATAACTTCTCGGTGAAGCCTCAGATTTTGAAATTTTCACCTCCCACTATAGCAGAAATGGTCTTTCTAGTAGATGTACATTAAATGCAAGCTGTCTGAAGTGTTTTTCCAAAGTTATCAACATTTTTATGTTTGGCGTGCCGAATTCCACCTTATCTCAGGCTGAAAACGCGCTTTCTGCATTGTACCACAACTTCTCAGGGAAGCTTCAGAACATGAAATTTTCACCTCCCACTATAGCAGAAAGGGTCTTTCTAGTAGTTGCACATCAAATCCAAGCTGTCTGAAGTGTTTTTCCAAAGTTATCAACATTTTTATGTTTGGCGTACCCAAACCCACCTTCTCTCAGGCTGAAAACGCCTTTACTGCAATGTGCCAAAACTTTGCAGGGAAGCTTCAGAACATGAAATTTACAACTCCCACTATAGCAGAATGGGTCTTTCTTGTAGTTGCACATCAAATCTAAGCTGTCTGAAGTGTTTTTCGAAAGGTATCAACATTTTTATGTTTGGCGTTCCGGAACCCACCTAATCTCAGGCTGAAAACGCGTTTTCCGCATTGTGCCATAACTTCTCAGGGAAGCTACAGAACACGAAATGTTCACCTCCCACTATAGCAGAAAGGGTCTTTCTCGTAGGTGCACATCAAATCTAAGCTGTCTGAAGTGTTTTTCGAAAGAGATAAACATTTTTATTGTTTGGTATTCCGAAACCCACCTTATCTCAGGCTGAAAACGCGTTTTCTGAGTTGTGCCATAACTTCTCAGGGAAGCTTCAGAACATGAAATTTTCACCCCCCACTATAGCAGAAAGGGTATTATTACTAGTTGCACATCAAATCTATGCTGTCTGAAGTGTTTTTCCAAAGTTATCAACATTTTTATGTTTGGCGTACCCGAACCCACCTTCTCTCAGGCTGAAAACGCCTTTACTGCAATATGCCAAAACTTTGCAGGGAAACTTCAGAACATGAAATTTACAACTCCCACTATAGCAGAATGGGTTTTTCTTGTAGTTGCACATCAAATCTAAGCTGTCTGAAGTGTTTTTCGAAAGGTATCAACATTTTTATGTTTGGCGTTCCGGAACCCACCTAATCTCAGGCTGAAAACGCGTTTTCCGCATTGTGCCATAACTTCTCAGGGAAGCTACAGAACACGAAATGTTCACCTCCCACTATAGCAGAAAGGGTCTTTCTCGTACGTGCACATCAAATCTAAGCTGTCTGAAGTGTTTTTCGAAAGAGATAAACATTTTCATTGTTTGGTATTCCGAAACCCACCTTATCTCAGGCTGAAAACGCGTTTTCTGAGTTGTGCCATAACTTCTCAGGGAAGCTTCAGAACATGAAATTTTCACCCCCCCACTATAGCAGAAAGGGTATTATTACTAGTTGCACATCAAATCTATGCTGTCTGAAGTGTTTTTCCAAAGTTATCAACATTTTTATGTTTGGCGTACCCGAACCCATCTTCTCTCAGGCTGAAAACGCCTTTACTGCAATGTGCCAAAACTTTGCAGGGAAGCTTCAGAACATGAAATTTACAACACCAACTATAGCAGAATGGGTCTTTGTTGTAGTTGCACATCAAATCTAAGCTGTCTGAAGTGTTTTTCGAAAGGTATCAACATTTTTATGTTTGGCGTTCCGGAACCCACCTAATCTCAGGCTGAAAACGCGTTTTCCGCATTGTGCCATAACTTTGCAGGGAAGCTTCAGAACAAGAAATGTTCACCTCCAAATATAGCAGAAAGGGTCTTTCTAGTAGTTGCACATTAAAATCTAAGCTGTCTGAAGTGTTTTTCCAAAGCTATCAACATTTTTATGTTTGGCATTCCGGAACCCACCTTATCTCATGCTGAAAATGTGTTTTCTAAAGGCGCCATAACTTTGCAGGGAAGCTTCAGAACAAGAAGTTTTCACCTCCCACTGTAGCAGAAAGGGTCTTTCTAGTAGTTGCACATCAAATCTAAGCTGTCTGAAGTGTTTTTCCAAAGTTATCAACATTTTTATCTTTGCCGTTCCGGAATCGACCTTATCCCAGGCTGAAAAGGCTTTTTCTGCATTGTGCCATAAGTTTTCTGGGAAGCTTCAGAACAAGAAATTTTCATTGCCACTATAGCAGAAACGGTCTTTCTAGTAGTTGCACTTCAAATCTAATCTGTCTGAAGTGTTTTCCGAAAGTTATCAAAATTTTTATGTTTGGCGTTCCGGAACCCACCTTATCTCAGGCTGAAAACGCGTTTTCTGCATTGTGCCATAACTTTGCAGGGAAGCCTCAGAACATGAAATTTTCACCTGCCACTATAGCAGAAAGGGTCTTTCTAGTAGTTGCACATCAAATCTAAGCTGTCTGAAGTGTTTTTCCAAAGTTATCAACATTTTTATGTTTGGCGTTCCGGAACCCACCTTTTCTCAGGCTGAAAACGCGTTTATTTCTTTGTGCCAGAACTTTGCAGGGAAGATTCAGAACATGAAATTTTCACTTCCGACTATTGCAGAAAGGGTCTTTCTAGTAGTTGCATATCAAATCTAAGCTGTCTGAAGTG
Organism: Synchiropus splendidus; assembly: GCF_027744825.2. Taxonomy (NCBI): domain Eukaryota; kingdom Metazoa; phylum Chordata; class Actinopteri; order Syngnathiformes; family Callionymidae; genus Synchiropus; species Synchiropus splendidus. The sequence goes on along the minus strand of NC_071339.1, from coordinate 25,755,266 downwards.
TTTTTCCAGTGCTATCAACATTTTTTTGTTTGGCGTTCCGGAACCCACCTTATCTCAGGGTGAAAACGCGTTTTCTGCGTTGTGCCATAACTTTGCAGGGAAGCTTCAGAACATGAAATTTTCACATCCCACTATCGCAGAAAGGGTATTTCTAGTAGTTGCATATCAAATCTAAGCTATCTGAAGTGTTTTTCCAAAGGTAACAACTTTTTTATGTTTGGCGTTCCGGAATCGACCTTATCTCAGGCTGAAAACGCGTTTTACGTATTGTGCCATAACTTTGCAGGGAAGCTTCAGAACATGAAATTTTCACCTGCCACTATAGCAGAAAGGGTCTTTCGAGTAGTTTCACATCAAATCTAAGCTGTCTGAAGTGTTTTTCCAAAGTCATCAACATTTTTATGTTTGGCGTTCCGGAATCGACCTCATCTCAGTCTGAAAACGCGTTTTCTGCATTGCGCCGTAACTTTGCATGGATGCTTCCGAACATGAAATTTTGGCCTTCTACTATAGCAGAAAGGGTCTTTTTAGTAGTTGCACATCAAATCTAAGCTGTCTGAAGTGTTTTTCGAAACTTATCAACATTTTTATGTTTGGCGTTCCGGAATCGACCTTATCTCAGGCTGAAAACGCGTTTTTTGCATTGTGCCATAACTTTGCATGGATGCTTCCGAACATGAAATTTTCACTTCCAACTACAACAGAAAGGGTGTTTCTAGCAGTTGCACATCAAATCTAAGCTATCTGAAGTGTTTTTGCAAAGTTATCAACATTTTTATGTTTGGCGTTCCGGAATCGACCTTATCTCGGGCTGAAAACGCGTTTTCTGCATTGAGCTATAACTTTGCATGGATGCTTCCGGACATGAAATTTTGGCCTCCTACTATAGCAGAAAGGGTCTTTTTAGTAGTTGCACATCAAATCTAAGCTGTCTGAAGTGTTTTTCGAAACTTATCAACATTTTTATGTTTGGCGTTCCGGAATCGACCTTATCTCAGGCTGAAAACGCGTTTTTTGCATTGTGCCATAACTTTGCATGGATGCTTCCGAACATGAAATTTTCATGTCCCAGTATCGCAGAAAGGGTATTTCTAGTAGTTGCACATCAAATCTAAGCTATCTGAAGTGTTTTTCCAAAGGTATCAACTTTTTTATGTTTGGCGTTCCGGAATCGACCTTATCTCAGGCTGAAAACGCGTTTTACGCATTGTGCCATTGCTTTGCAGGGAAGCTTCAGAACATGAAATTTTCACCTGCCACTATAGCAGAAAGGGTCTTTCGAGTAGTTTCACATCAAATCTAAGCTGTCTGAAGTGTTTTTCCAAAGTTATCAACATTTTTATGTTTGGCGTTCCGGAATCGACCTCATCTCAGTCTGAAAACGCGTTTTCTGCATTGTGCCGTAACTTTGCAGAGAAGCTTCAGAAAATGAAGTTTTCACTTCCAACTACAACAGAAAGGGTGTTTCTAGCAGTTGCACATCAAATCTAAGCTGTCTGAAGTGTTTTTCAAATGTTATCAACATTTTTATGTTTGGCGTTCCGGAATCAACCTTATCTCAGGCTGAAAACGTGTTTTCTGCTTTTTGGCATAACTATGCAGGGAAGTCTCAGAACATGAAGTTTTCACATCCCACTATAGCAAAAAGGGTCTTTCTAGTAGTTGCACATCAAATCTAAGCTGTCTGAAATGTTTTTCCAAAGTTATCAACATTTTTATGCTTGGCGTTCCGGAACCCACCTTATCTCAGGCTGAAAACGCGTTTTCTGCATTGTGCCATAACTTTGCAGGGAAGCTTCAGAACATGAAATTTTCACCTCCCACTATAGCAGAAAGGGTCTTTCGAGTAGTTGCACATCAAATCTATGCGGTCTGAAGTGTTTTTCAAAAGTTATCAACATTTTTATGTTTGCCGTTCCGGAATCGACCTTATCTCAGGCTGAAAACGCGTTTTCTGCTTTTTGGCATAACTATGCAGTGAAGTCTCAGAACATGAAGTTTTCACATCCCACTATAGCAAAAAGGGTCTTTCTAGTAGTTGCACATCAAATCTAAGCTGTCTGAAATGTTTTTCCAAAGTTATCAACATTTTTATGTTAGCGTTCCGGAAACGACCTTAACTAACGCTGAAATCGCATTTTCTGCATTGTGCCATAACTTTGCAGTTAAGCTTGAGAACATGGAATGTTCTCGTCCCACTATAGCAGAAAGGGTCTTTCTAGTAGTTGCTGATCAAATCTCAGCTGTCTGAAATGTTTTTCCAAACTTATCAACATTTTTATGTTTGGCGTTCCGGAACCCTCCTAATCTCAGGCTAAAAACGTGTTTTCTGCATTGTGCCATAACTTTGCAATGAAGCCTCAGAACATGAAATTTTCACCTCCCACTATAGTAGAAAGGGTCTTTCTAGTTGTTGCACATCAAATCGAAGCTGTCTGAAGTGTTTTTCTAAAGTTATCAACCTTTTTTTTTGTTTGGCGTTCCGGAACCCACCTCATCTCAGTCTGAAAACGCGTTTTCTGCATTGTGCCATAACTTTGCATGGATGCTTCCGAACATGAAATTTTCAGTCCCACTATCGCAGAAAGGGTCTTTCTAGTAGTTGCACATCAAATCTAAGCTGTCTGAAGTGTTTTTCCAAAGTTATCAACATTTTTATGTTTGGCATTCCGGAATCGACCTTATCTCAGGCTGAAAACGCGTTTTCTTTATTGTGCCATAACTTTGCATGGATGCTTCCGAACATGAAATTTTCATGTCCCACTATCGCAGAAAGGGTTTTTCAAGCAGTTGCACATTAATTCTATGCAGTCTGAAGTGTTATTCCAAAGTTATCAACTTTTTTATTTTTGGCGGTCCAGAATCGACCTTATCTCAGGCTGGTAATGCGTTTTCTGCATTGTGCCATAACTTTGCAGGGAAGCTTCAGAACATGAAATTTTCACATCCCACTATAGGAGAAAGGGTCTTTCTAGTACTTGCACAACAAATCTAAGCTGTCTGAAATGTTTTTCCAAAGTTATCAACATTTTTATGTTTGGCGTTCCGGAACCCACCTTATCTCAGGCTGAAAACGCGATTTCTGCATTGTGCCATAACTTTGCAGAGAAGCTTCAGAACATGAAATTTTCACCTCCCACTATAGTAGAAATGGTCATTCTAGTTGTTGCACATCTAATCTAAGCTGTCTGAAGTGTTTTTCCAATGTTATCAACATTTTTATGTTTGGCGTTCCGGAATCGACCTTATCTCAGGCTGAAAACACGTTTTCTGCATTGTGCCATAACTTTGCAGGGAAGCTTGAGAACATGGAATGTTCACCTCCCACTATAGCAGAAATGGTCTTTCTAGTAGTTGCACATTAATTCTATGCAGTCTGAAGTGTTATTCCAAAGTTATCAACTTTTTTATTTTTGGCGGTCCAGAATCGACCTTATCTCAGGCTGAAAACGCGTTTTACGCATTGTGCCATAACTTTGCAGGGAAGCTTCAGAACAAGAAATTTTCACATCCCACTATAGCAGAAAGGGTCTTTCTAGTAGTTGCACATCAAATCTAAGCTGTCTGAAGTGTTTTTCCAAAGTTATCAACATTTTTATGTTTGGCGTTCCGGAACCCACCTTATCTCAGGCTAAAAACGTGTTTTCTGCATTGTGCCATAACTTTGCAGTGAAGCCTCAGAACATGAAATTTTCACCTCTCACTATAGCAGAAAGGGCCTTTCTAGTGGTTGCACATCAAATCTAAGGTGTCTGAAATGTTTTTCCAAAGTTACCAACATTTTTATGTTTGGCGTTCCGGAATCGACCTTATCTCAGGCTGAAAACGCGTTTTACCCATTGTGCAATAACTTTGCATGGAAGCTTTAGAACATGAAATTTTCACCTGCCACTATAGCATAAAGGGGCTTTCTAGTAGTTGCACATCAAATCTAAGCTGTCTGAAATGTTTTTCCAAACTTATCAACATTTTTATGTTTGGTGTTCCGGAACCGACCTTATCTCAGGCTGAAAACGCGTTTTACACATTGTGACATAACTTTGCAGGTAAGGTTCAGATCATAAAATTTTATTTTCACCTCCCACTATCACAGAAAGGGTCTTTCTAGTAGTTGCACATCAAATCGAAGCTGTCTGAAGTGTTTTTCCAAAGATATCAATATTTTAATGTTTGGCGTTCCGGAATCGACATTATCTCAGACTGAAAACGCGTTTTACGCATTGTGCCATAACTTTGCAGTGAAGCCTCAGAACATGACATTTTCACCTCTCACTATAGTAGAAAGGGCCTTTCTAGTAGTTGCACATCAAATCTAAACTGTCTGAAGTGTTTTTCCAAAGTTATCAACATTTTTATGTTTGGCGTTCCGGAATCGACCTTTTCTCAGGCTGAAAATGCGTTTTCTGCATTGTCCCATAACTTTGCAGTGAAGCCTCGGAACATGAAATTTTCACCTCTCACTATAGCAGAAAGGGTCTTTCTCGTAGTTGCACATCAAATCTAAGCAGTCTGAAGTGTTTTTCCAAAGTTATCAACATTTTTATGTTTGCCGTTCCGGAATCGATCTTATCTCAGGATGAAAGGGCGTTTTCTTCATTGTGCCATAACTTTGGAGGGAAGCTTCAGAACATGAAAATTTCACCACCCACTATGGCAGAAAGGGTCTTTCTAGTAGTTGTACATCAAATCTAAGCTGTCTGAAGTGTTTTTCCAAAGTTATCAACTGTTTTATGTTTGGCGTTCCGGAATCGACCTTATCTCAGGCTGAAAACGCGTTTTACGCATTGTGCAGTAACTTTGCAGAGAAGCTTCAGAATAAGAAATTTTCACATCCCACTATGGCAAAAAGGGTTTTTCTCGCAGTTGCACATCAAATCTAAGCTGTCTGAAGTGTTTTTCGAAAGTTATCAAAATTTTTATGTTTGGCGTTGCGGAACCCACCTTATCTCAGGCTGAAAACGTTTTTTCTCCTTTGTGCCATAACTTTGCAGGAAAGCTTCAGAACATAAAATTTTCACCTCCCACTATAGCAGAAAGGGTCTTTCTCGCAGTTGCACATCAAATCTAAGCTGTCTGAAGTGTTTTCCCAAAATTATCAACATTTTTATGGTGGGCGTTCCGGAATCGACCTCATCTCAGGCTGTAAACGCGTTTTACGCATTGTGTAATAAATTTGCAGGGAAGCTTCAGAACAAGGAATTTTCACCTCCCACTAAAGCAGAAATGGTCTTTCTAGTAGTTGCACATCAAGTCTAAGCTGTCTGAAGTGTTTTTCCAAAGTTATCAACATTTTTATGTTTGGCGTTCCGGATTCGACCTTATCTCAAGCTAAAAACGCGTTTTCTGCATTTTGCCATAACTTTGCAGGGAAGCTTCAGAACATGAAATTTTCACCTCCCACTATAGCAGAAAGGGTCTTTCGAGGAGTAGCACATCAAATCTAAGCTGTATGAAGTGTTTTTCGAAAGTTATCAACATTTGTATGTTTGGCGTTCCGGAACCCACCTTATCTCAGGCTGAAAACGCAGTTGCTGCTTTGTGGCATAACTTTGCAGGGAAGCTTCAGAACATGAAATTTTCACATCCCACACTAGCAAAAAGGGTCTTTCTAACAGTTGCACGTCAAATCTTAGCTGTCTGAAGTGTTTTTCCAAAGTTATCAACATTTTTATGTTTGGCGTTCCAGAATCGATCTCATCTCGGGCTGTAAATGCGTTTTACGCATTGTGCCATAACTTTGCAGGGAAGCATCAGAACATGAAATTTTCACCTCCCACTATAGCAGAAAGGTTCTTTCGAGTAGTTGCACATCAAATCTAAGCTGTCCGAAGTGTTTTTCCAAAGTTATCAACATTTTTATGTTTGGCGTTCCGGAACCCACCTTATCTCAGGCTGAAAACGCGTTTTCTGCATTTTTCATAACTTTGCAAGGAAGCTTCAGCACATGACATTTTCACCTCCCACTATTGCAGAAAGGGTCTTTCAAGTATTTGCACATCAAATCCAAGCTGTCTGAAGTGTTTTTGCAAGGTTATCAACATTTTTATGTTTGGCGTTACGGAACCCACCTTACCTCCGGCTGAAAACGCGTTTTCTGCATTGTGCCATAACTTTGCAGGGAAGCTTCCGAACATGAAATTTTCACTTCCCACTATAGCAGAAAGGGTCTTTCAAGTAGGTGCACATCAAATCTAAGCTGTCTGAAGTGTTTTTCCAAGGTTATCAACATTTTTCTGTTTGGCATTCCGCAACCCACCTTATCTCAGGCTGAAAAGCGTTTTTGTGCATTGTGCCATAACTTTTCAGGGAAGCTTCAGAACATGAAATTTTAACCTCCCACTATAGCAGAAAGGGTCTTTCTAGTAGTTGCACATCAAATCTAAACTGTCTGAGGTGTTTTTCCAAAGTTATCAACATTTTTATGTTTGGTGTTACGGAACCCACCTTATGTCAGGCTGAAAATGCATTTTCTGCATTGTGCCATAACTTTGCAGGGAAGCTTCAGATCATTAAATTTTCCCCTCCCACTATAGCAGAAAGGGTCTTTCTAGTAGTTTCACATCAAATCTAAGCTGTCTGAAGTGTTTTTCGAAAGTTATCAACATTTTTATGTTTGTCAGTCTCAAAACCACCTTCACTCTGGCTGAAAACGCGTTTTCTGTACTGTTCACTCATTGCTCAGCGAGGCCTCTGAACATGAAAATTCTACCTGCCAAAATAGTAGAAACGGTCTTTCTAGTAGCTGCAGTAGGGTTTTAACCTGTCTATAGTGGTTTCAGAGAGTTAGCAACATTTTTATTTTTGTCGGTCTGTGAACCACCTTTTCTTGGGCTGAATACGGGTTCTCTTAAGGTACGTTCTCACCGAACGCGAGTTTTTTGTTGCCGTAGCGCCAGTCGTCAGTAGCAGGTAGCTTGCTCAAGAAGTGATTAGTTGCCTCCTGCCTATCTTTTTGAAAAAAAAAAGGAAAAAACTACGTGTGTGGGTGCTCGGATTTCCCATGAGGAAACCAACTACTGGCGCTCAATCCCTGAACGGCTGTCCATTTGCCTTCGGTAAGGTAGTCAATGTGTCGTGTTATGATGTGCAGAAGTCAATCTCAATCTCTCTCTCTCTTTCTCTCTCTCTCTCTCTCTCTCTCTCTCTCTCTCTCTCTATATATATATATATATATATATATATATATATATATATAAATATATATATATATATATATATATATATATATATATATATATATATATATGCACGTGGTTACAGTAACAATTACTGTATGCATGACGTCATTTGCAAGATACACAGACTGCAAACCTCGAATATATTATGACAAGTGGATGTTTAAAATAAAAACTTTGTGAAAATTGTCAGTGGGTACCAGTGGCGAAAACTTAATTCAACAGTTAGAAAGTCAATATGTATTGTGCGAAGGTACTGTTTTAAGATTAATATTTTTTTTTTTGTTCTCATGCTTACGTATTCATGTAGATGAATATCTATACAGTATTCGTGTTTATGTATTCACCAGTATTTATTCAATTTTGCAGGTATCTTGCAACTGGAGGTTCCCTCAGGACCATCGCCAACAGCTTCCATGTTGGTGTGTCAACTGTCCAAGGATTTGTCCCAGAAGTTGCAGCTGCCATTTGGGATTGCCTTGTGGGTGAGTTCATGGCTGTGCCCTCCACAGCCGAGTGGCAGTCCATTGTTCAACAATTTGAAGAGCGATGGAACTTTCCGCTTTGCTGTGGGGCCCTGGACGGGAAACACATCATCATGAAATCCCCACCAAACTCAGGATCTCTTTTTTACAACTACAAGGGAACGTTTTCTCTAGTTCTCCTTGCAGTTGTAGACTCCAGATAATGCTACCGAGTGATTGATGTTGGTGGGTACGGTAGAAGTAGCGATGGTGGGATCGTGGGAAATTCAGCCTTTGGTCAGGCTCTAAGATCCGGTTCTCTCTCCCTGCCTGCTGACCGTCCACTTCCCGGAGATGGCCGCAGAGGACTTTTACATACGGATGTCAACAGGGGATACATCAGCAAGACAGTGCGTGCCATTTGTTGCAGGCAAGGTACTTCTAGGTCTGGGTTGTGTTGCAGCCACCAACCAAAGCAGGGAAGTTCTCGGGTGAGGGAAATCTTTGTGGAGTACTTCTCTACAGAGGGGGCAGTTCCATGGCAGCCACAAACCTAGAGCACATTCAGTGCACCACAATGGCTCTTGTAAGAGCCACACACCTATTTCAAAAGATGAAATGTCTGCAATAAAATGAAACTGTGTCCCTTTTGTTTAACTTGAGTCGTTGAGTTATGCACTGTTTTTCAGTTTCTTACTAGAAACTAAGCATTTCTACAACAAAACCAAGGTTCCCATTCAACACATTTATTCACAAAAAGACATTTCTGTACATACAAAACTTAAATAGACTTTCTTTGTGAAAGGAGCTTGCCTGGAGGAATGAGGGACTTGAGAGAGAAGAGGAAGGACAGGGAGACTGGTTCCTATGATCCAGAAATTGGAAATGAAAAATACATAAATAAATAAAGAAATTAAACAAGAACAGAATTTAATAACCTAATCAGCTGCTTGTTTCTCTAGTACGTTCATAAACTAAATTGTGTATGTCCAAAAGAAGAGCTTCTTTTTTTTCTAAAGACAATCTCTGGATCATAGGAACCAGGCTCAGCAAAAATGACTCCTCTGCTGAGGGAGGTGGAGCAGTGGGTTTGGACAGAGAGGCGATGAGAACCTCGCAACTCTCTGTCCTCCTCTTCCACAGATGATGTGGATGACGCTTCCTTTTTTGTTCTGTGAATAAGGCATATATTGATATCAATTATACAAGTCAATGATGACTAAAAACAATAACCTCTATATCATAAATCACATTTAAAGGATAAGTAAAATGACGTTGCTATGACATTTTATGTCATGGAGTTTAAACATTTTAATTCAATATTGTATGCATAAAAATTGTTTTTATACATACTTCGGGGACCAGCAGAGGATGTGGATGGGCCAGTGGCAGGTGAAGGTGGAGGAGGTGACGCAGCAGCATCAGCACCAGATGAGGAAGCAGGAGGTTCCACCTCTGTACCTTCATCAAGGGTTTCTTCAAATTCCTCCTCTTCCTCATCATCAACATGATGGCATGTTTCTGTAAAATGAGAACATAGTGTGATTATGTTTCCTATTCAGAAAGCAGATTACACTGTAATATAGCAAGTATTTAGATTCTCAACAACAACTATTACCTGCTGCTGGTGGTGGTGGTGGTGCTGCTGCTGCAGTCATGTTCCCCGACGTCTCCCTCGGGGTGATGAAGGGGTCCAGGAAGGAGAGGACGGCGAACCTCCTCCACTTTAACTGGCTGGATGCTGCTGACCCATTCTTTTTCTCCATGGCCTTCCTCATCTCTCTCATGTATTTATCCCTGAGTCCCTTCCATTTTTTTGCAGATCTCCACTGAAGGAAAGGTAAATATTTATGTTTAATATCCCAACAATACAGCCACTATAGCGCGTGCACTACGTATATTAAGCAAAATGATAAATATCACAACTCACTAGGGACGTCAATGGTACAGCGACTGGTCGCAGTAGTTCAAAAAAATTGAACTACTGCGACTGTCACAGTAGCTCAGTTGTGTCATCTTGAGGAGCCGGAATCGCAGTATGTAGCTCAAATCGCGTAGCGTCGCACATCCCAGTCGTGTCGCGGCCATGTTGGTCGCTGCTGATCGCCGTCAATCGCCCAATTCCATTGACTTTGGATGCAAATCAGTTGTGTCGCTCGCCGAAGTCCAAGTACCTTTATCTGTTCACTCACTGCTTAGGGGGCACTCAGAACATGAAAATTTCACCTGCAACGAAAGGAAAAACACTCTTTCTAGTGTATTCAGCACTAAATCTACCATTCTGAACTGTATTTCAGGGGGTTATCAACGACTCTTTTCCTGGTCAGAAACCGAGCTTCTCTCGTGCTGAAAACGCGTTATCAGCACTGTTCACTCCCTGATCAGAATAGCCTCAGAACATGAAAACATGACCTAAATTAACATCAACTAACATTACTTATTACCTGTCATAGGAAAAAACACTCTTTCTAGTATATTCAACACTAAACCTCTAAGAACAGGGCGCTGCGACTGGCCTACAATCAGCCAAACCTTTCCACATTTCCTGCTTCTAAGCCATGGGATGAGTTTGAGTGTTGTGTTGAAGTTCCAAGCCATGGGATGAGTTTGACGAGAGCCAGACGCTGCTATGAGGTGGACCCGGAGAATCTGTTTGCAGAGTTGTCTGAGTTCCGTGTGGTGGAGTCAGGCAGGTTCCGACATGATCTTCACCCGTGCCTCATGGCATCCGCTGTCCGTCGTATCGAAGTTGAGCTCTCTCTCCACCGCCAGCTCAAGAATCATCCCACTTCACTAACGGCCTGCAGGCGTTGGATGGCGAGACTACACACAGGGCACGACCGCATGTTGTGTGCCCACAACTAGCCGTTATGCGCGATGTGCTCGCTACAGGTACTCGACCTCACCCCTGAGGAGTGACCATGCCACCCGGCACTGACAGAGCCACCCTCGCGCAGTGGAATGGTGTCTACACCATCGGCAACCAACTCATGCACTTGAGAACATCATCGCGCTCTTTATGAGCTCCGTGGAGAGCCTCAACCATCGCAGAACCTCTCTTACTCCACCAGAGATTTTGGAGATTCAACAGTCCGTCGACGTGGTGCACTGCTCGCGGCGCCTCCTCCACACACAGCCGCCTCCCACGGGGAACACCGTCGCTGATCAAAGGGGCGGAATGAGCCCAGCTGTCCGGATCATAGCCGCGTTGGTCATCGATGCTCCTCTTGGAGAGACCAATTGGCTGCTCTCACCTCAGCTCCCTCCAAAAGCATAGGAAGAAAACTTTGTGTCTAAATGTATGCATCTAAACCAAAGTCGATGCCTTACTTTGGTTTTGGGTCTGTTTCTTCTCTGCCCAAAATTAGGGTTTATCACCCGTCAAGTTCTCTTCCGGTTCCAGTCAGTGCGAACTCCGGCTACAAAAATGTGTTTGTTTGACATCGTCTCAGGAGACCGATCAGTATAGTAACGGTCTCTCTGCCTCCTTGTCCCTGACGCCAGAACTGTCCCTGGGGAAGTTTCACGGGGCTAAGACGTTACGTTGTTTTTTTTTTTTTCCACTGCTTCTCCACAATAAGAAGCATAGTCGTCACTCTTTCCCGGTTCTCAACAGATCCCGGTTCCAGCCAAAATTCAGAAGAGTTTCAATTCTGCCATTCACTCTTCTTATTCCTCAGACTCGCAAGTTTCCAGTAGGGGTCACCACAGGACCGCGAAAGCCACCTCTTCAGAGTATCACACAGTAGGCGCTGCGTACCAGACCAGCTCTGTTCTCAGCTCCCTCGCACGATGTCTGATGCAATGTCTGTCTGCGATTCTGTTCTCTGCAGCCCTCCAAACATCTCAGAGGCAAGTAGGACATCATCATCTACAGAGTCATCTCTTTCTGACGATGATTGGGCCGGTCTCTTGGGACTCCATCTTAGGAGAATTGCAGTTTTAGATCTAGATACACTGCAAGTTTCGGTGCCCTGTTTGTTTTTGAAGAACCATCAGGACTTGATGTCCCCAGAGGAGTGGGCGGTGAGCACCGACAGCCCCTTCGTCCTGGACCCACCCCGGTGGACCTCACCTGTGCTCCTGTCTCCACACCTGACGATATGGATCAAGAAGATACTCGCTCATTGACACACCCTTCAGTTTCATAGTCAACCCCTAGGTTCTGCGACACCACGTGGACCTGGGTGAACTCAGAGAACCAGCGATCATGTCTGATGGAGGAGGTCCACGCTCCCCTGTCAACGGAAGTAATCAAGCTAGTGACAAAGCGTTCCTCCGACACTGGATTTTACTCCAGGTACTTTCTGGAACCCAAGAAGACAGGAGAGTGGAGACCTGTTGTGGACCTCAGTCTGAACCAATTCATGACCAGATAGCGGTTTGATCGAGAGTGGATGACCTCCATCGATCTTGCAGACGCCTACTTCCACAACGCGGTTTGGCAGTGTCAAAAGAAGTTTTTCCGGTTTGGGCTAGAGTCAGGTGTACATACAGCTCTCTTGTGCATGGCACCTTCGCCAAGTGTGTGGAGGCGGGCCTCGAACCACTAAGGAGACAGGGTCTGAGGATTCTGACGTACTTGGACTACTGGTTGATTCTAGCCAGGTCCAAACAGGAGTCATGAGCGCACACCAGCTTGGTGTTGGAGCACATCGCGATATTGAGGTTCAGAGTAAACCTCAAAAGCGCGCTGAGTACCAGTCAGAGCACAACTTTCCTGGGGGTCATGCTGGACTCAGTCTCGGGTCAGGACCGCCTTCCACCGGCCAGCGTTCTCCCCTTCACACAGCTGACATTGTCAATGTGTCTCCACGAGCTCTGAGAGATGTGAAGTTTGGGAACTCTGCTTCAAACCTCCATCGCACTGTATCCTTGGATTGTCAAAACACTTCTTTACAAGTCTTTGCAGATGCATCTCTGTCAGGCTGGGGAGGCCACCTGGATCAGATCTGCGTCAGTGGGATCTGGAGTCGTTCCGAAGGTCGTCACATTGAAAAGGCTTAGACCAACCTCAAGACCTTTATGTCACTAATGGGACCTGCAGCTGGTACTCAATTCACTCTCCGAAGCCCCTTTTGAGCCACTTGGAGCTAGCAGCTTACAAGGAGGCTCTTATAGCCTTAGCTTCAGCAAAGAGAGTGGGAGAGCTGAGTTCTTTTTCCATCTGCCCTGATAGCATCTCTTTTGGTGACAATGACTCAGTGGTGTCACTTAGACCCAACCCTGACTTTGCACTTAATGTCTCTCTTTTTCTTCACAGGTCAGCACCTTGTCAGTAAAGACTTTCTGCCCTCCTCCCCATTTAGACGAGGAGCATGAGCGTTTACACAAAATGTGTCCGGTTAGAGCGCTAATAGTCCCACCATTCAGAAAGACGGACAGTCTGTGGGTGGCTCTCGCAGGTGGTAAGAAGGGGCAGGCACTGTCCCCTCACAGGTTGTCATATTGGCTTAGAATTGCCATCATGAAAGCCGATGAGACAGGGGGAAAACAGGCACCAGAATCCCTGAGAGCACACTCGACCAGAAGGCTGGCAACATCTGTGGCTGCTTTCAAGGGAGTATCTCGGAAAGCAGCTTCTTGGTCATCAATCTCAACTTTTGCTGACCACTATTTGTCTAATGTGTCTGCATCCTCCTTCCCTCATGTCTTTCTGTCTTCAGGAGCAGCCGATCCCTGCGACCAGTAGGCCCACATTCACAGCACTGGCTCTGGGACACCAGTATCTGCTTCATTACAGTGCTGTGGACTGTGCAGCGTCCTGAGATCCACCGGATTCCTGCATAACTGTTTATTCATTTGTCAATAAACTCCTTCTTTCTTGCTCAGCTCAGACTAAAACCCTGACTGCTCACTGAATGTTTTCTCTCCATGTTTGGAGGATTATAAATGCCACTATCTAGTGACGTTGCAACCCAATATAGAATATATTTGTCGTAGAAATGTGATCAAAAGCCAACAAAAGCTTTTGTTTTCAAATCTCACAATTTAGAGCAAAATAGGACTGATGTCCACCATGTTTTGTGTTCAGACAGGAGAGCAAGCTGTCAGTCACGTGACCAGAGGCTCACCATTCACATAGCCATTGGGAAATGAAACGTACGAGGGCAACGATTTTTGAGGCAAATTCGTAAAATTATTACGGTATGCCAAGTGGACAAACATCGTTATTGCATTTTTTTCAGTCCGCGCAGAAAACAATGTCACAATGCTACATTTTAATGGGGAATCACAAAACAATCTCGGTCCAAACGAAAGAAACTCAGCGTCATTTACATAAAACGAGAATATTATATGACAATCTAGGATATATTTGTCGCTAGAAATGTGATCAAAACTCAACAAAAGGATTTAATTGTTTTAAAATCTCACAATTTATCAAATCAAATTCATTCAAATCGAATCAGATTTCCATTCACATTTTGTAATAGCTCTGTAATTACAGTACTGACAGACACCATATTCATGTCACTTATAAAGGACCCCGACATGGTGTTACTACAACAGGTAGTTTTTCAATTATCTGTCCTCAATATTTTTCACAAATACTTATATCACATATAAGTTCATATTTTATAATAGCTCTGTAATTACAATGCTGACAGGCACCATATTCATGTCACATATAAAGGACCTCCACATGGTGTTACAGCAATAAGTAGTTCCTCAAATTTCTGTTCTCAATAGTTTTCACAAATATTTGTATCACATATATTTTCATATTTTGTAATAGCTCTGTAATTACAGCACTGACAGACACCATATTCATGTCACATATAAAGGACATACACATGGTGTTACTCAAAGTATTTTCTCAAATATCTGTCCTCAATATTTTTCACAAATCTTTGTATCAAATTTTCATTCAAATTTTGTCATAACTCTGTAATTACAGGACTGACAGACACCATATCACACATTCATATCATTGATAAAGGACCTCCACATGGTTTTACTACAACAGGTAGTTTCTCAAATGTCTGTCCTCAATATTTTTCACAAACATTTTTATCATATTTTCATTCATGTTTTGTAATAGTCACTTATCAAGGACCTCTGCATGGTGTAACTACAACAAGTAGTTTCTCCAATTTCTGTTCTCAATATTTTTCAGATATATTTGTATCATATTTTCATTCATATTTTGTAAAAGTTCTGTCATTACAGGACTGACAGACACCATATTCATGTCACATATAAAGGACCTCCACATGGTGTTGATAAAACAGGTAGTTTCTCAAATGTCTGTCCTCAATATTTTTCAAAAATATTTGAATCAAATTTTCATTCACATTTTGTAATAGCTCTGTAATTACAAGGCTGACAGGCACCATATTCATGTAACATATGAAGGACATCCACCTGGAGTTACTACAAGTAGTTTCTTAAATTTCTATTCTCAATATTTTTCAGATATATTTATATCATATTTTCATTCATATTTTGTAAGGCTGAAGGACACCATATTCATGTCACATATAAAGAACATCCCCATAGTGGTTACTACTGGAAGTAGTTTCTCAAATATCTGTCTTCAATATTTTTCACAAACATTTTTATCACATGTATTTTCTGCACCATGAGGCGCACCACAATAGTTGTGATGCTTCATTCTGAGACCATTTGTGATGTGCATTCACCTTCCGTTACACTGAAGGATTTTATGTGTGGCTTTTAGTCGGGAAAATACATATATATGTCATGTTTGCCTAAGGTTCGACCCAGGTGCAGATGATTGTAGGCTGACAGAAGACACGGACAACGAGATTAAATTAAGAAATTTAATAAATGACGATATACAATACAATAGAAGACGGAGACAGGAACCGAGGACGTCGGAGCCAGAACGGGAACTGGGAAAAACACAGAGGGACTGGGGAAAAATCTGCAAAACAAGAGAGGTGAATTAATATCAACCTACAAAAGGGGAGAACAACCTCACGAGGTCCAATTAACCTAAAGCGCTGCGTGGAGGAGAAACACTCAAACTCACACGCAGGAAAAAAAAAAAAAAAAAAACAGACCACAATCATTAAATGAAAAGGTGAGTATAATAAGACTCACACGCGGACTAACTATTAAATTTAGAAGAGCAGAACGAAAGCGGAGCGCAAAAGAGAAAGCGAAACTGATGTAGCAGATGGAAAGGCAGTTCATGCGCCCGCTGCGTTTAGTAGCACCAACCAATCACCAGGGGACGCCGTTACTATTTAAGTGACTCTGGGCAGCGTCAGGTCTCTCTCTCTCTCCGCTTCCGGACTGCTGGTTTTGGTCCTGTAAGCCGGCTGTCAGCACAGAAAAGTGGCTGGAGTTTGTTGGTGCGTAAGTTTGATCGTGGCGATGCTGGTGTGATCGCTGTCGCAGGTATGGCTGGTAAGCTGTCGTTCTCCCCCATCCTCCTGATTTGGACTTTAGTGAAGCTCATGGCGGGTTTTACATGTATAGATGCGTTGCCGGTAGCTGCGCTGCGTCCTCTATCGCCCTGCGTTTGGGCAGGTGCATCGTCGTGTGCCGAAGTCTGGTAAGAGACGAACAATATAGTGACGCAGCACTTGGATTGTTTTGTTCTGTTTTGTACCCCGTTGTTTTCTTCTGTTTCGTGACGCACTGTTTTGTACAGTTCTGTGTTGAACAGTTCTTGAACGGTTTTGTATAGTTTTGTTTGTTTGTCTTTTCCTCTTCCCTTTTTGGTCGAGTCCGTTCTCTTTTTGATTTTGTTTCTTTTCTTTTGTGATTCGTTAACTCTGGGTGGTGTCTGATATTCGTTTTCTTGTTAGTTCATTATTGAGTTAGTCTGTTATTTTCTTTCACGTATTTTGTTTTCTTTGTGTCTCTGACCCGGTCTGCCATTGACACTCTTCTTGTAGCTGCTGGGCCCGGTGGTGTAGGTGACCTGGTGGCGGTTAATTTTATCGTGTCCTGTGCTGTTGGGGACACGTTTGCATGTTTGTGCGGCTTGGATGCGTTTGTTCGGGTTCATCAGTTTATTGTGTGGTTGGACCTGCCGTAGAGGGTGTCCCCCATGCCAGTAAGTCCCAGATCTACAATATTCTTGTTACTTTTATTTTTGATTGTTGGATTTTAGAATCATTTGTATTAATAAAGTATCTATACTTATTAATATGCAATTTGAACCCTGTCTCATGTCTCCCGAGTAAGCGGACCTGCGTGTCCTTAGTTATTATTCTTTGGGTGAAATTCCCAAGGTGGTGTAGCTGGACTCCAAATTTGGGCTGCATTTCATATACACTTGCACACACACACACACACACACACACACACACACACACACACACTCACCCACCGTAGGGCAGCACACCACTATAGTAGAAGGGATCTTTCTAATAGGTGCGGATCTAATTCAACTTGTCTGAAGTGTTTTCAGATCAGTTTTTTCAGTTTGTCGGTCTGTGAACCACCGTCACTCGACCTGAAAACGCGTTTTCTGCACTGTTCACACACTGATCAGAATAGGCTAAGAACAGTGAAAATATCAACTGTACCTATAGGGAAAAGACTATTTCTCGTATATTGAGCACTAAATTAAACTTTCTGAACTGTTTTCAAAGAGACATTTTTATTTTTGCCTGTCCGAAACCCATCTTCTCTCGGGCTGAAAGCGCGTTTTCTGCACTGTTCTCTGACTGCTCAGGGATGCCTCAGAACATGAAAATTTCACCTGCAACTATAGGAAAAAACACTATTTCTATTATATTCAACTCTAAACCTCTTTGAATAGGGTGCTGCGACTGGCCTTCAAGCAGCCGAACCGTTCCACATTTCCTGCTTCCAAGCCATGGGATGAGTTTGACAAGAGCCAGGCCCTGCTACAAGGTGGATCCGGAGACTCTGTTCCCAGAGTTGGCTGAGTTCCGGGTGGTGGAGTCAGGCACGTTCCCGCTTGATCTTCTCCTGCGCCTCATTTCATTCGCTGCCTGTCGTATCGAAGTTGAGCTCTCTCTCCTCCGCCAGCTCAAGAATCATCTCACTTCACTAACGGCCTGCTGGAGTTGGACAGCGAGACTACACAAAAGTCACGACAGCATGTTGTCTGCCCACAACTGGAAGAAATCCATTCTATTCCCAGCGCGGTTCTGAAACTCCACTAGAACTAGGACTGCACTTGTACGGAGCTTACTGCCTGGTGGAGGGTTTGGATTGGCGGCGCGACGTTCCCGCTCAGTTAGCCGTCATGCGCGATGCGCGATACTCGACCTCCCCCTTGAGGAGTAACCAATCATCCCAGCTGGCTTTAACAGAGTCACCATAGCACAGTGGACTGGTGTCTACGCCATCAGCAACCAGTTCATAGCGCTTGAGAACATCATCGCACTCTTTATGAGCTCCGTTGACAGGCTCATCCATCGCAGAACCTCTGTCACTCCACCAGAGATTTTGGAGATTCAACAGTCCGTCGACGTGGTGCTGTGCTTGCGGCGCCTCCTCCACACACAGCCGCCGCCGGGGTGGAACACTGTCGCTGTTCGAAGGGGCGGGGTGAGCCCAGCCGTCTGGATCATAGCCGCACTGATCATCGCTGCTCCTCTTGGAGAGACCAGCCGGCTGCTCTCACCTCTGCTCCCTCCAAAAAAACGAAGAAAACTTTGTATCAAAAAGTATGCATCTGAACCAAAGTCTAACTTGAATAAAAAATAAGATGCACTACTTTGGTATCGGGTCTGTTTCTTCTCTTCCGGTTCCAGTCAGTGCGAACTCAGGCTTCAAAAATGTGTTTTGGTTTGACATCGTCTCAGGAGACAGGGAAGTTCCTGGAGCCAAGAAGTTATGTTTTTCCTCAGCTTCGCCACAATAAGAAGCAGATGCGTCAAATAACTCTTTCCCATCTCTCAACAGATCCCGGTTCTAGCCAAAAGTCAGGAGAGTCTCAATTCTGCCATTAACTCTTCTTATTCCTCAGACTCGCCAGTTTCTAGCAGGGGTCGCCACAGGACCGCGATAGCCGCGTCTTCAGAGGATCACACAGTAGGCGCTGCGTGGCAGACCTGCTCTGTTCTCAGCTCCCTCCTGCGATGTCTGATGCGATGTCTGTCTGTGATTCTGTTCTCTGCAGCCCTCCAAACCTCTCAGAGGCAAGTAGGACATCATCATCTACAGTCATCTCTTTCTGTAGATGATTGGGCCGGTCCCTCGGGTCTCCATCTTTGGAGAATTGCAGAGTCAGATCAAGGTACACTGCAAGTTTGGGGGCCCTACTTCCTCTGAAGGATCAACTGACAAAAGCGAGTCTGTTTTTGAAGAACCAGCGGGACTTGAAGTGCCCAGAGGAGTGTGCGCTGAGTACCGACGACCCTTTTGTCCTGGACCCGCCCCGGAGGCCGGGTCCGCTCCAGTGCTCAGTTCGCCGAATTTAAAGCGCCTGTCTCCTCACCTGCCCATATGGATCGAGAAGATACTCGTCATTGACACGCCCTTCAGTTTCACAGTCAACCCCGAGGTTCTGCGACACCACGTGGATCTGGGTGAACTCAGAGAACCAGCGGTCATGTCTGATGGAGGAGGACCGCGCTCTCCTGTCAAAGGAAGTAATCGAGCTAGTGCCAAAGCGATCCACCTACGCTGGGTTTTTCTCCAGGTACTTTCTGGACAGGAGAGTGGAGACCTGTTCTGGACCTCAGTCTCCTAAACCAATTCATGACCAGACAGCGGATCCGGACTACCAGGAGACTCCTGGAGTGTGTCAGAGTGTGAGAGGCGATGACTTCCATAGATCTTGCAGACTCCTACTTCCACAACACGGTCTGTAGTGTGGACGTACTTGGAGTACTGGTTGATTCTAGCCAGGTCCAAACAGGAGTCATGAGACACCAGCTTGGTGTTGGACCACATCGCGCTATTGAGGCAGCGTCCCACGCCTTTGTCCGGCTGGGTCTGCTCAACATGCAAGGCCTTCAGAAGTGGTTTGGCGGCCTGCACCCTCACCTGACTCGAGACCAGAGATCAGAACACAAATCTCGAGTCTCGGGTCTCGGGCCTGACCCGAGACTGAGTCCAGCATGACCACCAGGAAGGTCGTGCTCTTACTGGGACTCAGCGCGCTTTTCAGGATCCAGCAAGTCCTACAAGTCTTTACAGACAGTCAGGCGGGGGAGGCCACCTGGATCAGATCTGCATCAGCGGGATCTGGAGCAGTTCCGAAGGTCGTCACATTAACCTGCTGGAGCTGTTGGCAGTTTTTAAGGTGTTGGTGGCTCTATCTCCTTATCTAAGTGGGAACCACGTTATGGTGAGATCAGACAGCTCTTCCACCGTGGCCTATATCAACCGCCAGCGTAGGGTGAGGACGTCTGCGTTATAAAACCTGGCCAGAAAGATTTGGCTCTGGGCTGATGTACATTTAGCGTCATTGGAGGCTCTGCATGTGCCAGGTGTAGACAATGTGGCAGCAGATGGATTATCTTGGAGACCACTGCCAGATGAATGAAGTTTATCTCAGGATATGGCAAATATGATCTGGGAGTTTTTCGGCCACCCAGTGGCTGATCTCTTTGCGAGCAGAGAGAACTTCAAATGTCCTCTCTGGTTCTCTCTCCCTAGATCCGACGACCCTCCACTGGGAGTGGACGCCCTGGCTCATCCAAGGTGGCCAAAAGGCCTCCTGTACGCCTTTCCTCCTCCTTGCCTTATTCTATGTCTGATGAGGGGAATTCAACTGCGGAGAGTGAGAATGATTCTCGTGGCTCTAGACAGCCCCAGCTCCATCTGGTATCCGGAGATGAGTCAGATGTGGATCAAAGGCCTCGGGACTTCCCTCCACCGAAGTCAGCGCTTCTGCAAGCATCAGGAACCCTGAGGTCTCCCCCAATACTAGGACGACCCCTCAAGGTTTGGGTTCGCCAGGGTTAACAATCAGTCACTTCCCCCCTGATGTCCAATTGACTCTTCAGAACGCTAAAGCTCAGTCAACCCTCAGAGCATACAATGCTAAATGGACATTTTTTTCCCGGTGGTGTGGAACCCAGTCAGCCTCCCCAGAATCGGCACCTGTTCCTCTCATCCTCTCTTTTCTCCAGCATCTGGTTAATGAAGCTTGGAGCAGCGCTACATTACGGGTTTATGTAGCAGCCCTTTCCATGCTACACAATGGTCTGGACGGCCACCCCGTCTGCGAGCATCGTCTAGTGAGCCGTTTCATGAGAGGAGTGAAAAGGCTTAGACCAACCACAAGACCGTTATGTCAGTACTGGGACCTGCAGCTGGTACTCAATTCACTCTCTGAAGCCCCTTTTGAGCCACTTGATCAGGTCTCCCAGGAGCTAGAAGCGCTTTTTCGATCAGCCCTGATTGCATCTCTTTTGGTGACGATGACTCGGCGGTATCACTTAGACCCAACCCTGCCTTTGCACCTAAATGTCTCTCTTCTTCTTCAGTATAAACTTCTTGTCAGTAAAAACTTTCTGCTCTCCTACCCATTCAAAAGAGGTACATGAGCGTTTACACAAAATGTGTCCGGTTAGAGTGCTAAAAGCTTAACTGGATCGAGTCCCACCCTTCAGAAAGACGGACAGTCTGTGGGTGTCTGTCGCAGGTGGTAAGAAGGGGCAGGCGCTGTCGCCTCACAGGTTGTCACATTGGCTTGGAATTGCCATCATGAAAGCCTATGAGACAGCAGGAAAACAGGCACCCGAATCCCTGAGAGCACACTCGACCAGAGGCCTGGAAACATCTGTTGCTGCTTCAAGGGTGTATCTCTGGCAGAAATCTGCCTGGCAGCGTTTTTGGTCATCAATCTCTACTTTTGCTGACCACTATTTGTCTAATGTGTCAGCATCCTCCTTCCCTCATGTCATTCTGTCTTCAGGAGCAGCCGAACCCTGCGACCAGTAGGGCCTCATTCACAGCACTGGCTCTGGGACACCAGTATCTGCGTCATTAAAGTGTTGTGGAGTGTGCAGCGTCCTGAGATCCACCAGATTCCTGCATAACTATCTCTTTCTTGCTCAGCTCAGACAAGAAGCCTGACTGTAGCGGCTCAGTAAATGTTTTCTCTATCTGTATGGAGGATTGTTAATGCCACTTTCTATTTCAGCCGTAAGGTGGCTAAAAGAGGTCAACACAGTTCCTGCTGATCCACAGTGTAAGTTACACACCACTAATGAGGGGTTGTTAACGCCACCTTGTATATCAGCTTAAGGTGGCAAAGGCGAGGCGGCAGCTCCTGCCACCCAGAGTGTATGAATGAGGGGTTGTTCACAACCCATTCATTCATTCATTCAGGCTGGATAGACCCCGGGCGTGGCGGTGGTGTATGAAGTCTCATAGGCCGGTCCGGTGTGACGCCCTGGCCATCCGATATATCGACAGGACTCTGGGCACACCACCTTCCGTCATACCAAAGCAACATCACTGGTGACATTGCAGGTGGTTTAGTGCAGCAAAACGTTCATCTCCTTGACGGCCGTCTGGCAAAGGAGCAGGCAGTGCCAGTCAGATGTCCAGTATGGACGGCCATGGTAATTGCCGATGGTTCTCAAGTCAGGCCATGTTGCAAGGCTGGGGGTTAAGCTTTGTGCTCAAGATGACCTCATACGTGTTCCAGAGTCCCAGGAGGTGTTCTGGACTGCACAACTCTGCCACCTGTGCTCACACACACACTCACACAAGGGAGTGCTGCAACCTGTTCAAGTCCTGCAAACATTCCTGCAGCAGGGGGCAGAAATTATGAGGGGACCGCCTATCCTGGGGCGTCTCCTCAAAGCACGGCTACATCAAGGCTAGCAGGCAGTCCTCTGCCCCCCGAGGCGCAGTTCACTAGTCGAAATGCTAAAGCACCCGCAACACTCAAAGCATATAATGCTCAATGGGTGTGGACTGCTGTCCATTGGGTAAACATCCACTGCTAGTCCAGTTCATGCAGGGATCTCGAAGACTCAGTCCCACCTCCAGACGCATCTGCCCCATTGGGATCTTCAATTGGTATTAAAGGCTCTCTCTGAAGCTCCCTTCGAGCCACTTGATCAGGCTCCTTTGGAGCTGGTGGCTTACAAAGCAGCTCTCCTCCTGGTCCTGGCCTCCATCAGGAGGGTTTGGACAACTATGTGCCTTCTCGATTAGTCTTTTTTTCCCAATTTTCTTTGTGCCTCTTCTGAGGTGAGCAATTTTTCAGTAGACGCTTTCTGTACTACCCCCCCACCCGGATGAGAACCACTGGCGCTTGCAAAAGGTGTGTCCCGTGAGGGCACTGAGAGCTTGTCTGAATGGAGTCAAGGCCCTCAGGAAAAAATATAAGCTGTGGGTGGCTCTGGCAGGTGGTATAAAAGGCATCATGCATAGGAGCCTTCAGAGGAGTTTCTTTGGCAGAAATCTGCCAAACAGCCTCCTGGGCTTCTGACTTAACTTTTGCAGATCTCTGTTTGTCGGACGTAGCTGCTTCTTCTTTGTCGGACGCAGCTGCTTCATCTTTGCCTCACGTTGTCCTGTCTGCAGGTGCTTCCAGCAGCTCTGGCCAAGAGATCAGAGAATCGTTCGCGGACCGAGGGGAGGGTCTCTTCATCTGAATCCAACTTTTTCCTGCGATCAAGGGGACCAGGCCCCACCCTCCAGAGCTGAGCGAATTTCAGGAGCGCTGATGCTTTTGTATTGTTGGTGCAATAAAGTGTTTCTCTTCCGCAGTGCTTCGTCATGGGCTAAACTTGTCTCCGCTGGTGAGTTCTCCGTACAAATATGGACGGGATGGCGTCTGGTTCCCCTGTGTAGTCGCCGGAGCAGCGAAGCACCTGATTTGGCAACGAGAGGGCCCAAGGGGGACGCCAAGACCCACTGCATGGAAGGTTATTCGTGCCACTTCACAACATTTTTATGTTTGGCGTTCCGTAAACCACCTTTTCTGAAAACAAGTTTTCTGCATTGTGCCATAACTTGTCAGGGAAGCTTCAGAACATGATATTTTCAGCTCCCACTATAGCAGAAAGGGTCTTTGTAGTAGTTGCACATCAAATCTAAGCCGTCTGAAGTGTTTTTCAAAAGTTATCAACATTTTTATGTTTGGCTTTCCGAAACCCACCTTTTCTCAGGCTGAAAACGCGTTTACTGCATTGTGCCATAACTTCTCAGGGAAGCTACCGAACACGAAATGTTCACCTCCCACTATAGCAGAAAGGGTCTTTCTAGTAGTTGCACATCAAATCTAAGCTGTCTGAAGTGTTTTTCGAAAGAGATAAACATTTTTATTGTTTGGTATTCCGAAACCCACCTTATCTCAGGCTGAAAACGCGTTTTCTGAGTTGTGCCATAACTTCTCAGGGAAGCTTCAGAATATGAAATTTTCACCCCCCACTATAGCAGAAAGGGTATTATTACTAGTTGCACATCAAATCTATGATGTCTGAAGTGTTTTTCCAAAGTTATCAGCATTTTTCTTTTTGGCGTTCCGAAACCCACTTCATCTCAGGCTGAAAACACCTTTTCTCCATTGTGACATAACTTCTCGGGGAAGCCTCAGATCTTGAAATTTTCACCTCCCACTATAGCAGAAATGGTCTTTCTAGTAGATGTACATTAAATCCAAGCTGTCTGAAGTGTTTTTCCAAAGTTATCAACATTTTTATGTTTGGCGTACCCGAACCCACCTACTCTCAGGCTGAAAACGCCTTTACTGCAATGTGCCAAAACTTTGCAGGGAAGCTTCAGAACATGAAATTTACAACTCCCACTATAGCAGAATGGGTCTTTCTTGTAGTTGCACATCAAATCTAAGCTGTCTGAAGTGTTTTTCGAAAGGTATCAACATTTTTATGTTTGGCGTTCCGGAACCCACCTAATCTCAGGCTGAAAACGCGTTATCCGCATTGTGCCATAACTTTGCATGGAAGCTTCAGAACAAGAAATGTTCACCTCCAAATATAGCAGAAAGGGTCTTTCTAGTAGTTGCACATTACAATCTAAGCTGTCTGAAGTGTTTTTCCAAAGCTATCAACATTTTTATGTTTGGCATTCCGGAACCCACCTTATCTCATGCTGAAAATGTGTTTTCTAAAGGCGCCATAACTTTGCAGGGAAGCTTCAGAACAAGAAGTTTTCACCTCCCACTGTAGCAGAAAGGGTGTTTCTAGTAGTTGCACATCAAATCTAAGCTGTCTGAAGTGTTTTTCCAAAGTTATCAACATAATTATGTTTGCCGTTCCGGAATCGACCTTATCTCAGGCTGAAAAGGCTTTTTCTGCATTGTGCCATAAGTTTTCTGGGAAGCTTCAGAACAAGAAATTTTCATTGCCACTATAGCAGAAACGGTCTTTCTCGTAGTTGCACTTCAAATCTAATCTGTCTGAAGTGTTTTCCGAAAGTTATCAACATTTTTATGTTTGGCGTTCCGGAACCCACCTTATCTCGGGCTAACAACGCGTTTTCTGCATTGTGCCATAACTTTACAGGGAAGTTTCAGAACATCATATATTCACCCCCCAATATAGCAGAAAGGGTATTTCTAGTAGTTGCATATCAAATCTAAGCAGTCTGAAGAGTTTTTTCGAAAGTTATCAACATTATTATGTTTGCCGTTCCGGAATCGACCTTATCTCAGGCTGAAAAGGCTTTTTCTGCATTGTGCCATAAGTTTTCTGGGAAGCTTCAGAACAAGAAATTTTCATTGCCACTATAGCAGAAACTGTCTTTCTAGTAGTTGCACTTCAAATCTAAGCTGTCTGAAGTGTTTTTCCAAAGTTATCAACATATTTATGTTTGCCGTTCCGGAATCGACCTTATCTCAGGCTGAAAAGGCTTTTTCTGCATTGTGCCATAAGTTTTCTGGGAAGCTTCAGAACAAGAAATTTTCATTGCCACTATAGCAGAAACTGTCTTTCTAGTAGTTGCACTTCAAATCTAATCTGTCTGAACTGTTTTCCGAAAGTTATCAAAATTTTTATGTTTGGCGTTCCGGAACCCACCTTATCTCAGGCTGAAAACGCGTTTTCTGCATTGTGCCATAACTTTGCAGGGAAGCCTCAGAACATGAAATTTTCACCTCCCACTATAGCAGAAAGGATCTTTCTAATAGTTGCACATCAAATCTAAGCTGTCTGAAGTGTTTTTCCAGTGCTATCAACATTTTTTTGTTTGGCGTTCCGGAACCCACCTTATCTCAGGGTGAAAACGCGTTTTCTGCGTTGTGCCATAACTTTGCAGGGAAGCTTCAGAACATGAAATTTTCACATCCCACTATCACAGAAAGGGTATTTCTAGTAGTTGCACATCAAATCTAAGCTATCTGAAGTGTTTTTCCAAAGGTAACAACTTTTTTATGTTTGGCGTTCCGGAATCGACCTTATCTCAGGCTGAAAACGCGTTTTACGCATTGTGCCATAACTTTGCAGGGAAGCTTCAGAACATGAAATTTTCACCTGCCACTATAGCAGAAAGTGTCTTTCGAGTAGTTTCACATCAAATCTAAGCTGTCTGAAGTGTTTTTCCAAAGTTATCAACATTTTTATGTTTGGCGTTCCGGAATCGACCTCATCTCAGTCTGAAAACGCGTTTTCTGCATTGCGCCGTAACTTTGCAGAGAAGCTTCAGAAAATGAAATTTTCACTTCCAACTACAACAGAAAGGGTGTTTCTAGCAGTTGCACATCAAATCTAAGCTATCTGAAGTGTTTTTCCAAAGTTATCAACATTTTTATGTTTGGCGTTCCGGAATCGACCTTATCTCGGGCTGAAAACGCGTTTTCTGCATTGTGCCATAACTTTGCATGGATGCTTCCGAACATGAAATTTTGGCCTCCTACTATAGCAGAAAGGGTCTTTTTAGTAGTTGCACATCAAATCTAAGCTGTCTGAAGTGTTTTTCGAAACTTATCAACATTTTTATGTTTGGCGTTCCGGAATCGACCTTATCTCAGGCTGAAAACGTGTTTTTTGCATTGTGCCATAACTTTGCATGGATGCTTCCGAACATGAAATTTTCATGTCCCACTATCGCAGAAAGGGTCTTTCTAGTAGTTACACATCAAATCTAAGCTGTCTGAAGTGTTTTTCCAAAGTTATCAACATTTTTATGTTTGGCATTCCGGAATCGACCTTATCTCAGGCTGAAAACGTGTTTTCTGCATTGTGCCATAACTTTGCAGGGAAGCTTCAGAACATGAAATTTTCACCTCCCACTATAGCAGAAAGGGTCTTTCGAGTAGTTGCACATCAAATCTATGCGGTCTGAAGTGTTTTTCAAAAGTTATCAACATTTTTATGTTTGCCGTTCCGGAATCGACCTTATCTCAGGCTGAAAACGCGTTTTCTGCTTTTGGGCATAACTATGCAGGGAAGTTTCAGAACATGAAATTTTCACATCCCACTATAGCAAAAAGGGTCTTTCTAGTACTTGCACATCAAATCTAAGCTGTCTGAAATGTTTTTCCAAAGTTATCAACATTTTTATGTTTGGCGTTCCAGAATCGACCTTATCTCAGGCTGAAAATGCGTTTTCTACATTGTGCCATAACTTTGCAGGGAAGCTTCAGAACATGAAACTTTCACATCCCACTATAGCAGAAAGGGTCTTTCTAGTACTTGCACAACAAATCTAAGCTGTCTGAAATGTTTTTCCAAAGTTATCAACATTTTTATGTTTGGTGTTCCGGAACCCACCTTATCTCAGGCTGAAAAAGCGTTTTCTGCATTATGCCATAACTTTGCACAGAAGCTTCCGAACATGAAATTTTGGCCTCCTACTATAGCAGAAAGGGTCTTTTTAGTAGTTGCACATCAAATCTAAGCTGTCTGAAGTGTTTTTCGAAACTTATCAACATTTTTATGTTTGGCATTCCGGAATCGACCTTATCTCAGGCTGAAAACGCGTTTTCTGCATTGTGCCATAACTTTGCATGGATGCTTCCGAACATGAAATTTTCATGTCCCACTATCGCAGAAAGGGTCTTTCTAGTAGTTGCACATCAAATCTAAGCTGTCTGAAGTGTTTTTCCAAAGTTATCAACATTTTTATGTTTGGCATTCCGGAATCGACCTTATCTCAGGCTGAAAACGCGTTTTCTGCATTGTGCCATAACTTTGCAGGGAAGCTTCAGAACATGAAATTTTCACCTCCCACTATAGCAGAAAGGGTCTTTCGAGTAGTTGCACATCAAATCTATGCGGTCTGAAGTGTTTTTCAAAAGTTATCAACATTTTTATGTTTGCCGTTCCGGAATCGACCTTATCTCAGGCTGAAAACGCGTTTTCTGCTTTTGGGCATAACTATGCAGGGAAGTTTCAGAACATGAAATTTTCACGTCCCACTATAGCAAAAAGGGTCTTTCTAGTACTTGCACATCAAATCTAAGCGGTCTGAAATGTTTTTCCAAAGTTATCAACATTTTTATGTTTGGCGTTCCAGAATCGACCTTATCTCAGGCTGAAAATGCGTTTTCTGCATTGTGCCATAACTTTGCAGGGAAGCTTCAGAACATGAAATTTTCACATCCCACTATAGCAGAAAGGGTCTTTCTAGTACTTGCACAACAAATCTAAGCTGTCTGAAATGTTTTTCCAAAGTTATCAACATTTTTATGTTTGGTGTTCCGGAACCCACCTTATCTCAGGCTGAAAACGCGTTTTCTGCATTGTGCCATAACTTTGCAGAGAAGCTTCAGAACATGAAATTTTCACCTCCCACTATAGTAGAAAGGGTCTTTCTAGTTGTTGCACATCTAATCTAAGCTGTCTGAAGTGTTTTTCCAAAGTTATCAACATTTTTATGTTTGGCGTTCCGGAACCCACCTTATCTCAGGCTGAAAATGCGTTTTCTGCAATGTGCCATAACTTTGCAGGGAAGCTTCAGAACATGAAATTTTCACATCCCACTATAGCAGAAAGGGTCTTTCTAGTACTTGCACATCAAATCTAAGCTGTGTGAAATGTTTTTCCAAAGTGTTCAACATTCTTATGTTTGGCGTTCCGGAACCCGCCTTATCTCAGGCTGAAAACGTGTTTCCTGCATTGCGCCATAACTTTGCAGAGAAGCTTCAAAACATGAAATTTTCACCTCCCACTATCGCAGAAAGGGTCTTTCTAGTAGTTGCACATCAAATCGTAGCAGTCTGAAGTGTTTTTCCAAAGTTATCAAAATCTTTATGTTTGGCGTTCCGGAACCCACCTTATGTCAGGCTGAAAACGCGTTTTCTGCATTGTGTCATAACTTTGCAGAGAAGCTTCAGAACATGAAATTTTCACATCCCACTATAGCAGAAAGGGTCTTTCTAGTAGTTGCATATCAAATCTTAGCTGTCTGAAGTGTTATTCCAAAGTTATCAACTTTTTTTATTTTTGGCCTTCCGGAATCGACCTTGTCTCAGGCTGAAAACATGTTTTACGCATTGTGCCATAACTTGGCAGGGAAGCTTCAGAACATAAAATTTTATTTTCACCTCCCACTATAGCAGAAATGGTCTTTCTCGTAGTTGCACATTAATTCTATGCAGTCTGAAGTGTTTTTCCAAAGTTATCAACATTTTTATGTTTGGCGTTCCGGAACCCTCCTAATCTCAGGCTAAAAACGTGTTTTCTGCATTGTGCCATGACTTTGCAGTGAAGCCTCAGAACATGAAATTTTCACCTCCCACTATAGTAGAAAGGGACTTTGTAGTAGTTGCACATCAAATCTAAGCTGTCTGAAGTGTTTTTCCAAAGTTATCAACATTTTTATATTTGCCGTTCAGAACCCACCTTATCTCAGGCTGAAAACGTGTTTCTTTCTTTGTGCCATAACTTTGCAGGGAAGCTTCAGAACATGAAATTTTCACCTCTGACTAGAGCAGAAAGGGTTTTTCTAGTAGTTGCACATCAAATCTAAGCTGTCAGAAGTTTTTTTCCAAAGTTATCAACATTTTTATTCATGGCGTTCCGGAACCCATCTTATCTCAGGTTGAAAACGCGTTTTCTGCCTTGTGCCATAACTTTGCAGGGAAGCTTCAGAACATGGAATTTTAACCTCCCGCGAAAGCAGAAAGGTTCTTTCTAGTAGGTGCACATCAAATCTAAGCTGTCTGAAGTGTTTTTCCAAAGTTATCAACATTTTTATGTTTGGCGTTCCGGAACCCACCTTATCTCAGGCTGAAAACTTGTTTCATTCTTTGTGCCAGAACTTTGCAGGGAAGCTTCAGAACATGAAATTTTCACTTCCGACTATTGCAGAAAGGGTCTTTCTAGTAGTTGCATATCATATCTAAGCTGTCTGAAGTATTTTTCCAATGTTATCAACATTCTTATGTTTGGCGTTCCGGAACCCGCCTTATCTCAGGCTGAAAACGCGTTTCCTGCATTGTGTCAAAGCTTTGCTGAGAAGCTTCAGAACATGAAATTTCCACATCCCACTATAGCAGAAAGGGTCTTTCTAGTAGTTGCACATCAAATCTTAGCTGTCTGAAGTGTTATTCCAAAGTTATCAACTTTTTTTATTTTTTGCCTTCCGGAATCGACCTTATCTCAGGCTGAAAACATGTTTTACGCATTGTGCCATAACTTGGCAGGGAAGCTTCAGAACATAAAATTTTATTTTCACCTCCCACTATAGCAGAAATGGTCTTTCTCGTAGTTGCACATTAATTCTATGCAGTCTGAAGTGTTTTTCCAAAGTTATCAACATTTTTATGTTTGGCGTTCCGGAACCCACCTTATCTCAGGCTGAAAATGCGTTTTCTGCATTGTGCCATAACTTTGCAGTGAAGCCTCAGAACATGAAATTTTCACCTCCCACTATAGTAGAAAGGGACTTTCTAGTAGTTGCACATCAAATCTAAGCTGTCTGAAGTGTTTTTCCAAAGTTATCAACAATTTTATATTTGGCGTTCAGAACCCACCTTATCTCAGGCTGAAAACGTGTTTCTTTCTTTGAGCCATAACTTTGCAGGGAAGCTTCAGAACATGAAATTTTCACCTCTGACTATAGCAGAAAGGGTTTTTCTAGTAGTTGCACATCATATCTAAGCTGTCTGAAGAGTTTTTCCAAAGTTATCAACATTTTTTTGTTTTTGTGTTCCGGAATCCACCTCATCTCAGGCTGAAAACGCGTTTCCTGCTTTGTGCCAAAGCTTTGCAGGGAAGCTTCAGAACATGGAATTTTAACCTCCCACTAAAGCAGAAAGGGTCTTTCTAGTAGTTGCACATCAAATCTAAGCTGTATGAAGTTTTTTTCCAAAGTTATCAACATTTTTATTCATGGCGTTCCGGAACCCATCTTATCTCAGGTTGAAAACGCGTTTTTTGCCTTGTGCCATAACTTTGCAGGGAAGCTTCAAAACATGGAATTTTAACCTCCCGCGAAAGCAGAAAGGGTCTTTCTAGTAGGTGCACATCAAATCTAAGCTGTCTGAAGTGTTTTTCCAAAGTTATCAACATTTTTATGTTTGGCGTTCCGGAACCCACCTTATCTCAGGCTGAAAACTTGTTTCATTCATTGTGCCAGAACTTTGCAGGGAAGCTTCAGAACATGAAATTTTCACTTCCGACTATTGCAGAAAGGGTCTTTCTAGTAGTTGCATATCATATCTAAGCTGTCTGAAGTATTTTTCCAATGTTATCAACATTTTTATGTTTGGCGTTCCGGAACCCACCTTATCTCAGGCTGAAAACGCGTTTTCTGCATTGTGCCATAACTTTGCAGGGAAGCTTCAGAACATGAAATTTTCACCTGCCACTATAGCAGAAAGGGTCTTTCGAGTAGTTTCACATCAAATCGAAGCTGTCTGAAGTGTTTTTCCAAAGTTATGAACATTTTTATGTTTGGCGTTCCGGAATCGACCTCATCTCAGTCTGAAAACGCGTTTTCTGCATTGTGCCGTAACTTTGCAGAGAAGCTTCAGAAAATGAAATTTTCACTTCCAACTACAACAGAAAGGGTGTTTCTAGCAGTTGCACATCAAATCTAAGCTATCTGAAGTGTTTTTCCAAAGTTATCAACATTTTTATGTTTGGCGTTCCGGAATCGACCTTATCTCGGGCTGAAAACGCGTTTTCTGCATTGTGCCATAACTTTGCATGGATGCTTCCGAACATGAAATTTTGGCCTCCTACTATAGCAGAAAGGGTCTTTTTAGTAGTTGCACATCAAATCTAAGCTGTCTGAAGTGTTTTTCGAAACTTATCAACATTTTTATGTTTGGCGTTCCGGAATCGACCTTATCTCAGGCTGAAAACGCGTTTTACGCATTGTGCCATAGCTTTGCAGGGAAGCTTCAGAACATGAAATTTTCACCTGCCACTATAGCAGAAAGGGTCTTTCGAGTAGTTTCACATCAAATCTAAGCTGTCTGAAGTGTTTTTCCAAAGTTATCAACATTTTTATGTTTGCCGTTCCGGAATCGACCTTATCTCGGGCTGAAAACGCGTTTTCTGCATTGTGCCATAACTTTGCATGGATGCTTCCGAACATGAAATTTTGGCCTCCTACTATAGCAGAAAGGGTCTTTTTAGTAGTTGCACATCAAATCTAAGCTGTCTGAAGTGTTTTTCGAAACTTATCAACATTTTTATGTTTGGCGTTCCGGAATCGACCTAATCTCAGGCTGAAAACGCGTTTTTTGTATTGTGCCATAACTTTGCATGGATGCTTCCGAACATGAAATTTTCATGTCCCACTATCGCAGAAAGGGTCTTTCTAGTAGTTGCACATCAAATCTAAGCTGTCTGAAGTGTTTTTCCAAAGTTATCAACATTTTTATGTTTGGCATTCCCGAATCGACCTTATCTCAGGCTGAAAACGCGTTTTCTGCATTGTGCCATAACTTTGCAGGGAAGCTTCAGAACATGAAATTTTCACCTGCCACTATAGCAGAAAGGGTCTTTCGAGTAGTTTCACATCAAATCTAAGCTGTCTGAAGTGTTTTTCCAAAGTTATCAACATTTTTATGTTTGGCGTTCCGGAATCGACCTCATCTCAGTCTGAAAACGCGTTTTCTGCATTGTGCCGTAACTTTGCAGAGAAGCTTCAGAAAATGAAATTTTCACTTCCAACTACAACAGAAAGGGTGTTTCTAGCAGTTGCACATCAAATCTAAGCTGTCTGAAGTGTTTTTCAAATGTTATCAGCATTTTTATGTTTGGCGTTCCCGAATCAACCTTATCTCAGGCTGAAAACGTGTTTTACGCATTGTGCTATATCTTTACAGGGAATCTTCAGAACATGAAATGTTCACCTCCCACTGTAGCAGAAAGGGTCTATCTAGTAGTTGCACATCAAATCGAAGCTGTCTGAAGTGTTTTTCCAATGTTATCAACATTTTTATGTTTGGCGTTCCGGAATCGACCTTATCTCGGGCTGAAAACGTGTTTTCTGCATTGTGCCATAACTTTGCATGCATGCTTCCGAACATGAAATTTTGGCCTCCTACTATAGCAGAAAGGGTCTTTTTAGTAGTTGCACATCAAATCTAAGCTGTCTGAAGTGTTTTTCCAAAGTTATCAACATTTTTATGTTTGGCATTCCGGAATCGACCTTATCTCAGGCTGAAAACGCGTTTTCTGCATTGTGCCATAACTTTGCAGGGAAGCTTCAGAACATGAAATTTTCACCTGCCACTATAGCAGAAAGGGTCTTTTGAGTAGTTTCACATCAAATCTAAGCTGTCTGAAGTGTTTTTCCAAAGTTATCAACATTTTTATGTTTGGCGTTCCGGAATCGACCTCATCTCAGTCTGAAAACGCGTTTTCTGCATTGTGCCGTAACTTTGCAGAGAAGCTTCAGAAAATGAAATTTTCACTTCCAACTACAACAGAAAGGGTGTTTCTAGCAGTTGCACATCAAATCTAAGCTGTCTGAAGTGTTTTTCAAATGTTATCAGCATTTTTATGTTTGGCGTTCCCGAATCAACCTTATCTCAGGCTGAAAACGTGTTTTACGCATTGTGCTATATCTTTACAGGGAAGCTTCAGAACATGAAATTTTCATGTCCCACTATCGCAGAAAGGGTCTTTCTAGTAGTTGCACATCAAATCTAAGCTCTCTGAAGTGTTTTTCCAAAGTTATCAACATTTTTATGTTTGGCATTCCGGAATCGACCTTATCTCAGGCTGAAAACGCGTTTTCTGCATTGTGCCATAACTTTGCAGGGAAGCTTCAGAACATGAAATTTTCACCTCCCACTATAGCAGAAAGGGTCTTTCGAGTAGTTGCACATCAAATCTATGCGGTCTGAAGTGTTTTTCAAAAGTTATCAACATTTTTATGTTTGCCGTTCCGGAATCGACCTTATCTCAGGCTGAAAACGCGTTTTCTGCTTTTGACCATAACTATGCAGGGAAGTTTCAGAACATGAAATTTTCATGTCCCACTATCGCAGAAAGGGTC
This sequence comes from Synchiropus splendidus, assembly GCF_027744825.2. Classification (NCBI taxonomy): domain Eukaryota; kingdom Metazoa; phylum Chordata; class Actinopteri; order Syngnathiformes; family Callionymidae; genus Synchiropus; species Synchiropus splendidus. Next base: position 25,721,341 of record NC_071339.1, on the reverse strand, counting down.
TTTCTAGTAGTTGCACATCAAATCTAAGCTCTCTGAAGTGTTTTTCCAAAGTTATCAACATTTTTATGTTTGGCATTCCGGAATCGACCTTATCTCAGGCTGAAAACGCGTTTTCTGCATTGTGCCATAACTTTGCAGGGAAGCTTCAGAACATGAAATTTTCACCTCCCACTATAGCAGAAAGGGTCTTTCGAGTAGTTGCACATCAAATCTATGCGGTCTGAAGTGTTTTTCAAAAGTTATCAACATTTTTATGTTTGCCGTTCCGGAATCGACCTTATCTCAGGCTGAAAACGCGTTTTCTGCTTTTGACCATAACTATGCAGGGAAGTTTCAGAACATGAAATTTTCAGATCCCACTATAGCAAAAAGGCTCTTTCTAGTACTTGCACATCAAATCTAAGCTCTCTGAAGTGTTTTTCCAAAGTTATCAACATTTTTATGTTTGGCATTCCGGAATCGACCTTATCTCAGGCTGAAAACGCGTTTTCTGCATTGTGCCATAACTTTGCAGGGAAGCTTCAGAACATGAAATTTTCACCTCCCACTATAGCAGAAAGGGTCTTTCGAGTAGTTGCACATCAAATCTATGCGGTCTGAAGTGTTTTTCAAAAGTTATCAACATTTTTATGTTTGCCGTTCCGGAATCGACCTTATCTCAGGCTGAAAACGCGTTTTCTGCTTTTGACCATAACTATGCAGGGAAGTTTCAGAACATGAAATTTTCACATCCCACTATAGCAAAAAGGGTCTTTCTAGTACTTGCACATCAAATCTAAGCTGTCTGAAAGGTTTTTCCAAAGTTATCAACATTTTTATGTTTGGCGTTCCAGAATCGACCTTATCTCAGGCTGAAAACGCGTTTTCTGCATTGTCCCATAACTTTGCATGGATGCTTCCGAACATGAAATTTTCATGTCCCACTATCGCAGAAAGGGTCTTTCTAGTAGTTGCACATCAAATCTAAGCTCTCTGAAGTGTTTTTCCAAAGTTATCAACATTTTTATGTTTGGCATTCCGGAATCGACCTTATCTCAGGCTGAAAACGCGTTTTCTGCATTGTGCCATAACTTTGCAGGGAAGCTTCAGAACATGAAATTTTCACCTCCCACTATAGCAGAAAGGGTCTTTCGAGTAGTTGCACATCAAATCTATGCGGTCTGAAGTGTTTTTCAAAAGTTATCAACATTTTTATGTTTGCCGTTCCGGAATCGACCTTATCTCAGGCTGAAAACGCGTTTTCTGCTTTTGACCATAACTATGCAGGGAAGTTTCAGAACATGAAATTTTCACATCCCACTATAGCAAAAAGGCTCTTTCTAGTACTTGCACATCAAATCTAAGCTGTCTGAAAGGTTTTTCCAAAGTTATCAACATTTTTATGTTTGGCGTTCCAGAATCGACCTTATCTCAGGCTGAAAATGCGTTTTCTGCATTGTGCCATAACTTTGCAGGGAAGCTTCAGAACATGAAATTTTCACATCCCACTATAGCAGAAAGGGTCTTTCTAGTACTTGCACAACAAATCTAAGCTGTCTGAAATGTTTTTCCAAAGTTATCAACATTTTTATGTGTGGCGTTCCGGAACCCACCTTATCTCAGGCTGAAAACGCGTTTTCTGCATTGTGCCATAACTTTGCAGAGAAGCTTCAGAACATGAAATTTTCACCTCCCACTATAGTAGAAAGGGTCTTTCTAGTTGTTGCACATCTAATCTAAGCTGTCTGAAGTGTTTTTCCAAAGTTATCAACATTTTTATGTTTGGCGTTCCGGAACCCACCTTATCTCAGGCTGAAAATGCGTTTTCTGCAATGTGCCATAACTTTGCAGGGAAGCTTCAGAACATGAAATTTTCACATCCCACTATAGCAGAAAGGGTCTTTCTAGTACTTGCACGTCAAATCTAAGCTGTGTGAAATGTTTTTCCAAAGTGATCAACATTCTTATGTTTGGCGTTCCGGAACCCGCCTTATCTCAGGCTGAAAACACGTTTCCTGCATTGCGCCATAACTTTGCAGAGAAGCTTCAAAACATGAAATTTTCACCTCCCACTATCGCAGAAAGGGTCTTTCTAGTAGTTGCACATCAAATCGTAGCAGTCTGAAGTGTTTTTCCAAAGTTATCAAAATCTTTATGTTTGGCGTTCCGGAACCCACCTTATGTCAGGCTGAAAACGCGTTTTCTGCATTGTGTCATAACTTTGCAGAGAAGCTTCAGAACATGAAATTTTCACATCCCACTATTGCAGAAATGGTCTTTCTCGTAGTTGCACATTAATTCTATGCAGTCTGAAGTGTTTTTCCAAAGTTATCAACATTTTTATGTTTGGCGTTCCGGAAACAACCTTATCTAAGGCTGAAATCGCATTTTCTGCATTTTGCCATAACTTTGCAGTTAAGCTTGAGAACATGGAATGTTCTCCTCCCACTATAGCAGAAAGGGTCTTTCTAGTAGTTGCTGATCAAATCTCAGCTGTCTGAAATGTTTTTCCAAACTTATCAACATTTTTATGTTTGGCGTTCCGGAACCCTCCTAATCTCAGGCTAAAAACGTGTTTTCTGCATTGTGCCATAACTTTGCAGTGAAGCCTCAGAACATGAAAATTTCACCTCCCACTATAGTAGAAAGGGACTTTCTAGTAGTTGCACATCAAATCTAAGCTGTCTGAAGTGTTTTTCCAAAGTTATCAACATTTTTATATTTGGCGTTCAGAACCCACCTTATCTCAGGCTGAAAACGTGTTTCTTTCTTTGTGCCATAACTTTGCAGGGAAGCTTCAGAACATGAAATTTTCACCTCTGACTATAGCAGAAAGGGTTTTTCTAGTAGTTGCACATCATATCTAAGCTGTCTGAAGAGTTTTTCGAAAGTTATCAACATTTTTATGTTTTTGTGTTCCGGAATCCACCTCATCTCAGGCTGAAAACGCGTTTCCCGCTTTGTGCCATAACTTTGCAGGGAAGCTTCAGAACATGGAATTTTAACCTCCCATTAAAGCAGAAAGGGTCTTTCTAGTAGTTGCACATCAAATCTAAGCTGTCTGAAGTTTTTTTCCAAAGTTATCAACATTTTTATTCATGGCGTTCCGGAACCCATCTTATCTCAGGTTGAAAACGCGTTTTCTGCCTTGTCCAATAACTTTGCAGGGAAGCTTCAGAACATGGAATTTTAACCTCCCGTGAAAGCAGAAAGGGTCTTTCTAGTAGGTGCACATCAAATCTAAGCTGTCTGAAGTGTTTTTCCAAAGTTATCAACATTTTTATGTTTGGCGTTCCGGAACCCACCTTATCTCAGGCTGAAAACTTGTTTCATTCTTTGTGCCAGAACTTTTCAGGGAAGCTTCAGAACATGAAATTTTCACGTGCCACTATAGCAGAAAGGGTCTTTCGAATAGTTTCACATCAAATCTAAGCTGTCTGAAGTGTTTTTCCAAAGTTATCAACATTTTTATGTTTGGCGTTCCGGAATCGACCTCATCTCAGTCTGAAAACGCGTTTTCTGCATTGTGCCGTAACTTTGCAGAGAAGCTTCAGAACATGAAATTTTCACCTCCCACTATAGCAGAAAGGGTCTTTCTAGCAGTTGCACATCAAATCGAAGCTGTCTGAAGTGTTTTTCTAAAGTTATCAACCTTTTTTTTTTGTTTGGCGTTCCGGAACCCACCTCATCTCAGTCTGAAAACGCGTTTTCTGCATTGTGCCGTGACTTTGCAGAGAAGCTTCAGAACATGAAATTTTCACCTCCAACTACAACAGAAAGGTTGTTTCTAGCAGTTGCACATCAAATCTAAGCTGTCTGAAGTGTTTTTCAAAAGTTATCAACATTTTTATGTTTGGCGTTCCGGAATCGACCTTATCTCAGCCTGAAAACGTGTTTTACGCATTGTGCCATAACTTTACAGGGAAGCTTCAGAACATGAAATTTTCACCTCCCACTATAGCAGAAAGGGTCTTTCTAGTAGTTGCACATCAAATCGAAGCTGTCTGAAGTGTTTTTCTAAAGTTATCAACCTTTTTTTTTTGTTTGGCGTTCCGGAACCCACCTCATCTCAGGCTGAAAACGCGTTTTCTGCATTGTGCCATAACTTTGCATGGATGCTTCCGAACATGAAATTTTCATGTCCCACTATCGCAGAAAGGGTCTTTCTAGTAGTTGCACATCAAATCTAAGCTGTCTGAAGTGTTTTTCCAAAGTTATCAACATTTTTATGTTTGGCATTCCGGAATTGACCTTATCTCAGGCTGAAAACGCGTTTTCTGCATTGTGCCATAACTTTGCATGGATGCTTCCGAACATGAAATTTTCATGTCCCACTATCGCAGAAAGGGTCTTTCAAGTAGTTGCACATCAAATCTAAGCTGTCTGAAGTGTTTTTCCAAAGTTATGAACATTTTTATGTTTGGCGTTCCAGAATCGACCTTATCTCAGGCTGAAAATGCGTTTTCTGCATTGTGCCATAACTTTGCAGGGAAGCTTCAGAACATGAAATTTTCACATCCCACTATAGCAGAAAGGGTCTTTCTAGTACTTGCACAACAAATCTAAGGTGTCTGAAATGTTTTTCGAAAGTTATCAACATTTTTATGTTTGGCGTTCCGGAACCCACCTTATCTCAGGCTGAAAACGCGTTTTCTGCATTGTGCCATAACTTTGCAGAGAAGCTTCAGAACATGAAATTTTCACCTCCCACTATAGTAGAAAGGGTCTTTCTAGTTGTTGCACATCTAATCTAAGCTGTCTGAAGTGTTTTTCCAAAGTTATCAACATTTTTATGTTTGGCATTCCGGAACCCACCTTATCTCAGGCTGAAAATCCGTTTTCTGCATTGTGCCATAACTTTGCAGGGAAGCTTGAGAACATGGAATGTTCACCTCCCACTATAGCAGAAATGGTCTTTCTAGTAGTTGCACATTAATTCTATGCAGTCTGAAGTGTTATTCCAAAGTTATCAACTTTTTTATTTTTGGCGGTCCAGAATCGACCTTATCTCAGGCTGAAAACGCGTTTTACGCATTGTGCCATAACTTTGCAGGTAAGCTTCAGAACATAAAATTTTATTTTCACCTCCCACTATAGCAGAAATGGTCTTTCTAGTAGTTGCACATTAATTCTATGCAGTCTGAAGTGTTTTTCCAAAGTTATCAACTTTTTTATGTTTGGCGTTCCGGAACCCACCTTATATCGGGCTGAAAATGCGTTTTCTGCATTGTGCCATAACTTTGCAGGGAAGCTTCAGAACATCAAATTTTAACCTCCCACTATCACAGAAAGGGTCTTTCTAGTAGTTGCACATCAAATCTAAGCTGTCTGAAGTGTTTTTCCAAAGTTATCAACATTTTTATGTTTGGCGTTCCGGAAACGACCTTATCTCAGGCTGAAATCGCATTTTCTGCATTGTGCCAAATCTTTGCAGTTAAGCTTGAGAACATGGAATGTTCTCCTCCCACTATAGTAGAAATGGTCTTTCTTGTAGTTGCACATTAATTCAAAGCTGTCTGAAGCGTTTTTCCAACGTTATCAACATTTTTATGTTTGGCGTTCCAGAATCGACCTTATCTCAGCCTGAAAACGCGTTTTACCCATTGTGCAATAACTTTGCATGGAAGCTTTAGAACATGAAATTTTCACCTGCCACTATAGCATAAAGGGTCTTTCTAGTAGTTGCACATCAAATCTAAGCTGTCTGAAATGTTTTTCCAAACTTTTCAACATTTTTATGTTTGGCGTTCCGGAACCCACCTTATCTCAGGCTGAAAACGCGTTTTACGCATTGTGCCATAACTTTGCAGGGAAGCTTCAGAACATGAAATTTTCACCTCCCACTATCACGGAAAGGGTCTTTCTAGTAGTTGCACATCAAATTAAGCTGTCTGAAGTGTTTTTCCAAAGTTATCAATCTTTTTATGTTTGACGTTCCGGAATCGACGTTATCTCAGACTGAAAACGCGTTTTACGCATTGTGCCATAACTTTGCAGGGAAGCTTCAGAACATGAAATTTTCACATCCCACTATAGCAGAAAGGGTCTTTCTAGTAGTTGCACATCAAATCTAAGCTGTCTGAAGTGTTTTTCGAAATTTATCAACATTTTTATGTTTGGCGTTCCGGAATCGACCTTATCTCTTGCTGAAAACGCGTTTACTGCATTGTGCCATAGCTTTGCATGGATGCTTCCGAACATGAAATTTTCACGTCCCACTATAGCAGAAAGGGTCTTTCTAGTAGGTGCACATCAAATCTAAGCTCTCTGAAGTGTTTTTCCAAAGTTATCAACATTTTTATGTTTGGCGTTCCGGAACCAACCTTATCTCAGGCTGAAAACACGTTTTCTGCATCGTGTCTTAACTTTGCAGGGAAGCTTCAGAACATGAAATGTTCACCTCCCACTATAGCAGAAAGGGTCTTTCTAGTAGTCGCACATCAAATCTAAGCTGTCTGAAGTGTTTTTCAAAAGTTATCAAAATTTTTATGTTTGGCGTTCCGGAATCGACCTTATCTCAGGATGAAAAATCTTTTTCTGCATTGTCCCATAACTTTGCAGGGTAGCTTCAGAACATGAAATTTTCATATCCCACCATAGCAGAAAGGGTCTTTCTCGTAGTTGCACATCAAATCTAAGGGGTCTGAAGTGTTTTTCCAAAGTTATCAACATTTTTATGTTTGCCGTTCCGGAATCGACATTATCTCAGGCTGAAAAGGCGTTTTCTGCATTGTGCCATAACTTTGGAGGGAAGCTTCAGAACATGAAAATTTCACCACCCACTATGGCAGAACGGGTCTTTCTAATAGTTGTCCATCAAATCTAAGCTGTCTGAAGTGTTTTTCCAAAGTTATCAACTTTTTTATGTTTGGCGTTCCGAAACCCACCTTATCTCAGGCTGAAAATTGTTTTTGTGCATTGTGCCATAACGTCTCAGGGAAGCTTCAGAACATGAAATTTTCACATTCCACTATATCAGAAAGGGTCTTTCTAGTAGTTGCACATAAAATCTAAGCTGTCTGAAGTGTTTTTCCATAGTTATCAACATCTTTATGTTTGGCGTTCCGGAACCCACCTTCCGTCAGGCTGAAAATGCGTTTTCTGCATTGTGCCATAACTTTGCAGGGAAGCTTCAGAACATGAAATTTTCACCTCCCACTTTCACAGAAAGGGTGTTTCTAGTAGTTGCACATCAAATCGAATCTGTCTGAAGTGTTTTTCCAAAGTTATCAATATTTTTATGTTTGACGTTCCGGAATCGACATTATCTCAGACTGAAAACGCGTTTTACGCATTCTGCCATAACTTTGCAGGGAAGCTTCAGAACATGAAAATTTCACCACCCACTTTGGCAGAAAGGGTCTTTCTAGTAGTTGTACGTCAAATCTAAGCTGTCTGAAGTGTTTTTCCAAAGTTATCAACTTTTTTATGTTTGGCGTTCCGGAACCCACCTTATCTCAGGCTGAAAATGCGTTTTCTGCATTGTGCCATAACTTTGCAGGGAAGCTTCAGAACATGAAATTTTCACCTCCCACTATCACGGAAAGGGTCTTTCTAGTAGTTGCACATCAAATTAAGCTGTCTGAAGTGTTTTTCCAAAGTTATCAATATTTTTATGTTTGACGTTCCGGAATCGACATTATCTCAGACTGAAAACGCGTTTTACGCATTGTGCCATAACTTTGCAGGGAAGCTTCAGAACATGAAATTTTCACATCCCACTATCGCAGAAACGGTCTTTCTAGTAGTTGCACATCAAATCTAAGCTGTCTGAAGTGTTTTTCGAAAGTTATCAACATTTTTATGTTTGGCGTTACGGAATCGACCTTATCTCTTGCTGAAAACGCGTTTACTGCATTGTGCCATAACTTTGCATGGATGCTTCCGAACATGAAATTTTCACGTCCCACTATCGCAGAAAGGGTCTTTCTAGTAGGTGCACATCAAATCTAAGCTCTCTGAAGTGTTTTTCCAAAGTTATCAACATTTTTATGTTTGGCGTTCCGGAACCAACCTTATCTCAGGCTGAAAACACGTTTTCTGCATCGTGTCTTAACTATGCAGGGAAGCTTCAGAACATGAAATGTTCACCTCCCACTATAGCAGAAAGGGTCTTTCTAGTAGTCGCACATCAAATCTAAGCTGTCTGAAGTGTTTTTCAAAAGTTATCAAAATTTTTATGTTTGGCGTTCCGGAATCGACCTTATCTCAGGATGAAAAATCCTTTTCTGCATTGTCCCATAACTTTGCAGGGTAGCTTCAGAACATGAAATTTTCACATCCCACCATAGCAGAAAGGGTCTTTCTCGTAGTTGCACATCAAATCTAAGGGGTCTGAAGTGTTTTTCCAAAGTTATCAACATTTTTATGTTTGCCGTTCCGGAATCGACATTATCTCAGGCTGAAAAGGCGTTTTCTGCATTGTGCCATAACTTTGGAGGGAAGCTTCAGAACATGAAAATTTCACCACCCACTATGGCAGAACGGGTCTTTCTAATAGTTGTCCATCACATCTAAGCTGTCTGAAGTGTTTTTCCAAAGTTATCAACTTTTTTATGTTTGGCGTTCCGAAACCCACCTTATCTCAGGCTGAAAATTCTTTTTGTGCATTGTGCCATAACGTCTCAGGGAAGCTTCAGAACATGGAATTTTCACATTCCACTATATCAGAAAGGGTCTTTCTAGTAGTTGCACATAAAATATAAGCTGTCTGAAGTGTTTTTCCATAGTTATCAACATCTTTATGTTTGGCGTTCCGGAACCCACCTTCCGTCAGGCTGAAAATGCGTTTTCTGCATTGTGCCATAACTTTGCAGGGAAGCTTCAAAACATGAAATTTTCACCTCCCACTTTCACAGAAAGGGTCTTTCTAGTAGTTGCACATCAAATCGAAGCTGTCTGAAGTGTTTTTCCGAAGTTATCAATATTTTTATGTTTGGCGTTCCGGAATCGACATTATCTCAGACTGAAAACGCGTTTTACGCATTCTGCCATAACTTTGCAGGGAAGCTTCAGAACATGAAAATTTCACCACCCACTTTGGCAGAAAGGGTCTTTCTAGTAGTTGTACATCAAATCTAAGCTGTCTGAAGTGTTTTTCCAAAGTTATCAACTGTTTTATGTTTGGCGTTCCGGAATCAACCTTATCTCTGGCTAAAAAGGCGTTTTCTGCATTGTGCCATAACTTTGCAGGGAAGCTGCGGAACATGAATTTTTCACCTCCCACTATAGCAGAAAGGGTCTTTCTCGTTGTTGCACATCAAATCTAAGCGGTCTGAAGTGTTTTTCCAAAGTTATCAACATTTTTATGTTTGCCGTTCCGGAATCGACATCATCTCAGGCTGAAAAGGCGTTTTCTGCATTGTGCCATAACTTTGGAGGGAAGCTTCAGAACATGAAAATTTCACCACCCACTATGGCAGAAAGGGTCTTTCTAATAGTTGTACATCAAATCTAAGCTGTCTGAAGTGTTTTTCCAAAGTTATCAACTTTTTTATGTTTGGCGTTCCGAAACCCACCTTATCTCATGCTGTAAAGTGTTTTTGTGCATTGTGCCATAACTTCTCAGGGAAGCTTCAGAACATGGAATTTTCACATTACACTATATCAGAAAGGGTCTTTCTAGTAGTTGCACATAAAATATAAGCTGTCTGAAGTGTTTTTCCATAGTTATCAACATCTTTATGTTTGGCGTTCCGGAACCCACCTTCCGTCAGGCTGAAAATGCGTTTTCTGCATTGTGCCATGACTTTGCAGCGAAGCTTCAGAACATGACATTTTCACCTCCCACTATAGCAGAAAAGGTCTTTCTAGTAGTTGCTCATCAAATCTTAGCTGTCTGAAGTGTTTTTCCAAAGTTAGCAACATTTTTATGTTTGGCGTTCCGGAAACGACCTTATCTCAGGCTAAAAACGCGTTTTCTGCATTGTGCCATAACTTTGCAGTTAAGCTTGAGAACATGGAATGTTCTCCTCCCACTATAGCAGAAATGATCTTTCTTGGAGTTGCACTTTAATTCTAAGCTGTCTGAAGTGTTTTTCCAAAGTTATCAACATTTTTATGTTTGGCGTTCTGGAATCGACCTCATCTCAGTCTGAAAACTCCTTTTCTGCATTGTGCCGTAACTTTGCAGAGAAGCTTCAGAACATGAAATGTTCACCTCCAACTACAACAGAAAGGGTGTTTCTAGTAGTTGCACATCAAATCGAAGCTGTCTGAAGTGTTTTTCCAAAGTTATCAATATTTTTATGTTTGGCGTTCCGGAATCGACCTTATCTCAGACTGAAAACGCGTTTTCTGCATTGTGCCATAATTTTGCTGGGAAGCTTTTGAACATGAAATTTTCACATCCCACTATAACAGAAAGGGGTTTTCTAGTAGTTGCACATCAAATCTAAGCTGTCTGAAGTGTTTTTCCAAAGTTATCAACATTTTTATGTTTGGCGTTCCGGAATCGACCTGATCTCAGACTGAAAACGCGTTTTCTGCATGTTGCCATAACTTTGCAGGGAAACTTCAGAACAAGAAATTTTCACATCCCACTATAGCAAAAATGGTTTTTCTCGCAGTTGCACATCAAATCTAAGCTGTCTGAAGTTTTTTCCAAAGTTATCAGCATTTTCATGTTTGGCGTTCCGGAACTCACCTCATCTCAGGCTGAAAACGTGGTTTCTGTTTTGTGGCATAACTTTGCAGGGAAGCTTCAGAACATGAATTTTTCACATCCCACTATAGCAAAAAGGGTTTTTCTAGCAGCTGCACATCAAATCTAAGCTGTCTGAAGTGTTTTTCGAAAGTTATCAACATTTTTATGTTTGGCGTTCCGGAACCCACCTTATCTCAGCCTGAAAACGCGTTTTCTGCATTGTGCCATAACTTCGCAAGGAAGCTTCAGAACATGAAATTTTCACCTGCCACTATAGCAGAAAGGGTCTTTCTCATACTTGCACATCAAATCTAAGCTGTCTGAAGTGTTTTTCCAAAGTTATCAGCATTTTTATGTTTGCCGTTCCATAACCCACCTTATCTCATGCAGAAAAGGCGTTTTCTCCATTGTGCCATAACTTCTCAGGGAAGCTTCAGAACATGACTTTTTCACCTCCCACTATAGCAGAAAGGGTCTTTCTAGTAGTTTCACATCAAATTTAAGCTGTCTGAAGTGTTTTTCCAAAGTTATCAACATTTTTATGTTTGGCGTTCCGGAATCGACCTTAACTCAGGCTGAAAATGCGTTTTCTGCATTTTGACATAACTTTGCAGGGAAGCTTCAGAAATTGAATTTTTCACCTCCCACTATAGCAGAAAGGGTCTTTCTAGTAGTAGCACATCAAATGTAAGCTGTCTGAAGTGTTTTTCCAAAGTTATCAACATTTTTTATGTTTGGCGTTCCGGAACCCACCTTATCTCAGGCTGAAAACGCGTTTTCTGCATTTTGCCATAACTTTGCAGGGAAGATTCAGAACATGAAATTTTCACCTCCCAATATAGCAGAAAGGGTCTTTCTAGTCGTTGCACATCAACTCTAAGCTGTCTTGAAGTGTTTTTCTGAAGTTATCAACATTTTTATGTTTGGCGTTCTGGAACCCACCTTTTCTCGGCCTGAAAACGCGTTTTACATATTTTGCCATAACTTTGCAGGAAAGCTTCAGAACATGAAATTTTCAACTCCCACTATAGCAGGAAGGGTCTTTCCAGTAGTTGCACATGAAATTTTCACCTCCAACTACAACAGAAAGGTTGTTTCTAGCAGTTGCACATCAAATCTAAGCTGTCTGAAGTGTTTTTCAAAAGTTATCAACATTTTTATGTTTGGCGTTCCGGAATCGACCTTATCTCAGCCTGAAAACGTGTTTTACGCATTGTGCCATAACTTTACAGGGAAGCTTCAGAACATGAAATTTTCACCTCCCACTATAGCAGAAAGGGTCTTTCTAGTAGTTGCACATCAAATCGAAGCTGTCTGAAGTGTTTTTCTAAAGTTATCAACCTTTTTTTTTTGTTTGGCGTTCCGGAACCCACCTCATCTCAGGCTGAAAACGCGTTTTCTGCATTGTGCCATAACTTTGCATGGATGCTTCCGAACATGAAATTTTCATGTCCCACTATCGCAGAAAGGGTCTTTCTAGTAGTTGCACATCAAATCTAAGCTGTCTGAAGTGTTTTTCCAAAGTTATCAACATTTTTATGTTTGGCATTCCGGAATTGACCTTATCTCAGGCTGAAAACGCGTTTTCTGCATTGTGCCATAACTTTGCATGGATGCTTCCGAACATGAAATTTTCATGTCCCACTATCGCAGAAAGGGTCTTTCAAGTAGTTGCACATCAAATCTAAGCTGTCTGAAGTGTTTTTCCAAAGTTATGAACATTTTTATGTTTGGCGTTCCAGAATCGACCTTATCTCAGGCTGAAAATGCGTTTTCTGGATTGTGCCATAACTTTGCAGGGAAGCTTCAGAACATGAAATTTTCACATCCCACTATAGCAGAAAGGGTCTTTCTAGTACTTGCACAACAAATCTAAGGTGTCTGAAATGTTTTTCGAAAGTTATCAACATTTTTATGTTTGGCGTTCCGGAACCCACCTTATCTCAGGCTGAAAACGCGTTTTCTGCATTGTGCCATAACTTTGCAGAGAAGCTTCAGAACATGAAATTTTCACCTCCCACTATAGTAGAAAGGGTCTTTCTAGTTGTTGCACATCTAATCTAAGCTGTCTGAAGTGTTTTTCCAAAGTTATCAACATTTTTATGTTTGGCATTCCGGAACCCACCTTATCTCAGGCTGAAAATCCGTTTTCTGCATTGTGCCATAACTTTGCAGGGAAGCTTGAGAACATGGAATGTTCACCTCCCACTATAGCAGAAATGGTCTTTCTAGTAGTTGCACATTAATTCTATGCAGTCTGAAGTGTTATTCCAAAGTTATCAACTTTTTTATTTTTGGCGGTCCAGAATCGACCTTATCTCAGGCTGAAAACGCGTTTTACGCATTGTGCCATAACTTTGCAGGTAAGCTTCAGAACATAAAATTTTATTTTCACCTCCCACTATAGCAGAAATGGTCTTTCTAGTAGTTGCACATTAATTCTATGCAGTCTGAAGTGTTTTTCCAAAGTTATCAACTTTTTTATGTTTGGCGTTCCGGAACCCACCTTATATCGGGCTGAAAATGCGTTTTCTGCATTGTGCCATAACTTTGCAGGGAAGCTTCAGAACATCAAATTTTAACCTCCCACTATCACAGAAAGGGTCTTTCTAGTAGTTGCACATCAAATCTAAGCTGTCTGAAGTGTTTTTCCAAAGTTATCAACATTTTTATGTTTGGCGTTCCGGAAACGACCTTATCTCAGGCTGAAATCGCATTTTCTGCATTGTGCCAAATCTTTGCAGTTAAGCTTGAGAACATGGAATGTTCTCCTCCCACTATAGTAGAAATGGTCTTTCTTGTAGTTGCACATTAATTCAAAGCTGTCTGAAGCGTTTTTCCAACGTTATCAACATTTTTATGTTTGGCGTTCCAGAATCGACCTTATCTCAGCCTGAAAACGCGTTTTACCCATTGTGCAATAACTTTGCATGGAAGCTTTAGAACATGAAATTTTCACCTGCCACTATAGCATAAAGGGTCTTTCTAGTAGTTGCACATCAAATCTAAGCTGTCTGAAATGTTTTTCCAAACTTTTCAACATTTTTATGTTTGGCGTTCCGGAACCCACCTTATCTCAGGCTGAAAACGCGTTTTACGCATTGTGCCATAACTTTGCAGGGAAGCTTCAGAACATGAAATTTTCACCTCCCACTATCACGGAAAGGGTCTTTCTAGTAGTTGCACATCAAATTAAGCTGTCTGAAGTGTTTTTCCAAAGTTATCAATCTTTTTATGTTTGACGTTCCGGAATCGACGTTATCTCAGACTGAAAACGCGTTTTACGCATTGTGCCATAACTTTGCAGGGAAGCTTCAGAACATGAAATTTTCACATCCCACTATAGCAGAAAGGGTCTTTCTAGTAGTTGCACATCAAATCTAAGCTGTCTGAAGTGTTTTTCGAAATTTATCAACATTTTTATGTTTGGCGTTCCGGAATCGACCTTATCTCTTGCTGAAAACGCGTTTACTGCATTGTGCCATAGCTTTGCATGGATGCTTCCGAACATGAAATTTTCACGTCCCACTATAGCAGAAAGGGTCTTTCTAGTAGGTGCACATCAAATCTAAGCTCTCTGAAGTGTTTTTCCAAAGTTATCAACATTTTTATGTTTGGCGTTCCGGAACCAACCTTATCTCAGGCTGAAAACACGTTTTCTGCATCGTGTCTTAACTTTGCAGGGAAGCTTCAGAACATGAAATGTTCACCTCCCACTATAGCAGAAAGGGTCTTTCTAGTAGTCGCACATCAAATCTAAGCTGTCTGAAGTGTTTTTCAAAAGTTATCAAAATTTTTATGTTTGGCGTTCCGGAATCGACCTTATCTCAGGATGAAAAATCTTTTTCTGCATTGTCCCATAACTTTGCAGGGTAGCTTCAGAACATGAAATTTTCATATCCCACCATAGCAGAAAGGGTCTTTCTCGTAGTTGCACATCAAATCTAAGGGGTCTGAAGTGTTTTTCCAAAGTTATCAACATTTTTATGTTTGCCGTTCCGGAATCGACATTATCTCAGGCTGAAAAGGCGTTTTCTGCATTGTGCCATAACTTTGGAGGGAAGCTTCAGAACATGAAAATTTCACCACCCACTATGGCAGAACGGGTCTTTCTAATAGTTGTCCATCAAATCTAAGCTGTCTGAAGTGTTTTTCCAAAGTTATCAACTTTTTTATGTTTGGCGTTCCGAAACCCACCTTATCTCAGGCTGAAAATTGTTTTTGTGCATTGTGCCATAACGTCTCAGGGAAGCTTCAGAACATGAAATTTTCACATTCCACTATATCAGAAAGGGTCTTTCTAGTAGTTGCACATAAAATCTAAGCTGTCTGAAGTGTTTTTCCATAGTTATCAACATCTTTATGTTTGGCGTTCCGGAACCCACCTTCCGTCAGGCTGAAAATGCGTTTTCTGCATTGTGCCATAACTTTGCAGGGAAGCTTCAGAACATGAAATTTTCACCTCCCACTTTCACAGAAAGGGTGTTTCTAGTAGTTGCACATCAAATCTAAGCTGTCTGAAGTGTTTTTCGAAAGTTATCAACATTTTTATGTTTGGCGTTCCGGAATCGACCTGATCTCAGACTGAAAACGCGTTTTCTGCATGTTGCCATAACTTTGCAGGGAAACTTCAGAACAAGAAATTTTCACATCCCACTATAGCAAAAATGGTTTTTCTCGCAGTTGCACATCAAATCTAAGCTGTCTGAAGTTTTTTCCAAAGTTATCAGCATTTTCATGTTTGGCGTTCCGGAACTCACCTCATCTCAGGCTGAAAACGTGGTTTCTGTTTTGTGGCATAACTTTGCAGGGAAGCTTCAGAACATGAATTTTTCACATCCCACTATAGCAAAAAGGGTTTTTCTAGCAGCTGCACATCAAATCTAAGCTGTCTGAAGTGTTTTTCGAAAGTTATCAACATTTTTATGTTTGGCGTTCCGGAACCCACCTTATCTCATGCAGAAAAGGCGTTTTCTCCATTGTGCCATAACTTCTCAGGGAAGCTTCAGAACATGACTTTTTCACCTCCCACTATAGCAGAAAGGGTCTTTCTAGTAGTTTCACATCAAATTTAAGCTGTCTGAAGTGTTTTTCCAAAGTTATCAACATTTTTATGTTTGGCGTTCCGGAATCGACCTTAACTCAGGCTGAAAATGCGTTTTCTGCATTTTGACATAACTTTGCAGGGAAGCTTCAGAAATTGAATTTTTCACCTCCCACTATAGCAGAAAGGGTCTTTCTAGTAGTAGCACATCAAATGTAAGCTGTCTGAAGTGTTTTTCCAAAGTTATCAACATTTTTTATGTTTGGCGTTCCGGAACCCACCTTATCTCAGGCTGAAAACGCGTTTTCTGCATTTTGCCATAACTTTGCAGGGAAGATTCAGAACATGAAATTTTCACCTCCCAATATAGCAGAAAGGGTCTTTCTAGTCGTTGCACATCAACTCTAAGCTGTCTTGAAGTGTTTTTCTGAAGTTATCAACATTTTTATGTTTGGCGTTCTGGAACCCACCTTTTCTCGGCCTGAAAACGCGTTTTACATATTTTGCCATAACTTTGCAGGAAAGCTTCAGAACATGAAATTTTCAACTCCCACTATAGCAGGAAGGGTCTTTCCAGTAGTTGCACATCAAATCTAAGCTGTCTGAAGTGTTTTTCCAAAGTTATCAATATTTTTATGTTTGACGTTCCGGAATCGACCTAATCTCAGGCTGAAAACGCTTTTTCTGCATTGTGCCATAACTTTTCAGGGAAGCTACAGAACATGAAATGTTCGCCTCCCACTATAGCAGATAGGGTCTTTCTAGTAGTTGCACATCAAATCTAAGCTGTCTGAAGTGTTTTTCCAAAGTTATCAACATTTTTATGTTTTGGCGTTCTGGAACCCACCTTATCTCAGGCTGAAAACGCGTTTTACGCAATTTGCCATAACTTTGCAGGAAAGCCTCAGAACATGAAATTTTCACATCCCACTATAGAAAAAAGGGTTTTTCTAGGAGTTGCACATCAAATCTAAGCTGTCTGAAGTGTTTTTCCAAAGTTATCAACATTCTTATGTTTGGCGTTCCGGAATCAACCTTATCTCAGGCTGAAAACGCGTTTTACGCATTGTGCCATAACTTTGCAAGGAAGCTTCAGAACATGAAATTTTAACATCCCACTATAGCAGAAAGGGTCTTTCTAGTAGTTGCACATCAAATCTAAGCTGTCTGAAGTGTTTTTCCAAAGTTATCAACATTCTTATGTTTGGCGTTCCGGAATCAACCTTATCTCTGGCTGAAAACGCGTTTTACGCATTGTGCATTAACTTTCCAGGAAAGCTTCAGAACATGAAATTTGCAACTCCCACTATAGCAGAAAGGGTCTTTCTAATAGTTGCACATCAAATCTGAGTTGTCGGAAGTGTTTTTCCAAAGTTATCAACATTCTTATGTTTGGCGTTCCGGAATCAACCTTATTTCAGACTGAAAACGTGTTTTCTGCACTGTGCCATAACTTTGCAGGGAAACTTCAGAACATGGAATTTTAACCTCCCACTATAGCAGAAAAAGGCTTTCTAGTTGTTGCACATCAAATCTAAGCTGTCGAAAGTGTTTTTCCAAAGTTATCAACATTTTTATGTTTGGCGTTTCGGAATCGACCTTATCTCAGGCTGAAATCGCGGTTTCTGCATTGTGCCATAACTATGCAAGGAAGCTTCAGAACATGAAATTTTAACCTCCCACTATAGCAGAAAAGGTCATTCTAGTAGTTGCACATCAAATCTAAGCTGTCTTGAACTGTTTTTCCAAAGTTATCAACATTTATATGTTTGGCGTTCTGGAACCCACCTTATCTCAGCTCAAAAACGCGTTTTACATATTTTGCCATAACTTTGCAGGGAAGATTCAGAACGTGAAATTTTAACATCCCACTATAGCAGAAAGGGTCTTTCTAGTAGTTGCACACCAAATCTAAGCTGTCTGAAGGGTTTTTCCAAAGTTATCAACATTCTTATGTTTGGCGTTTCGGAATCAACCTTATCTCAGGCTGAAAACGCGCTTCCTGCATTGTGGCATAACTTTGCAGGGAAGCTTCAGAACATGAAATTTTCACCACCCACTGTAGCAGAAAGGGTCTTTCTAGTAGTTGCACATCAAATCTAAGCAGTCTGAAGTGTTTTTCCAAAGTTATCAACATTTTTATGTTTGGCGTATTGGAACCCACCAAATCTCAGGCTGAAAACGCGTTTTCTGCATTGTGCCATAACTTTTCAGGGAAGCTACAGAACATGAAATGTTCGCCTCCCACTATAGCAGATAGGGTCTTTCTAGTAGTTGCACATCAAATCTAAGCTCTCTGAAGTGTTTTTCCAAAGTTATCAACATTTTTATGTTTGGCGTTCTGGAACCCACCTTATCTCAGGCTGAAAACGTGTTTTCTGCATTGTGTCATAACTTTGCAGGGAAGCTTCAGAACATGAAATTTTCACCTCCCACTATAGCAGAAAGGGTCTTTCTAGTAGTTGCACATCAAATGTAAGCTGTCTGAAGTGTTTTTCCAAAGTTATCAACATTTTCATGTTTGGCGTTCTGGGACCCACCTTATCTCAGGCTGAAAACGCATTTTCTGCATTGTGCCATAACTTTGCAGGGAGACTTCAGAACATCAAATTTTCTCCTCCCACTATAGCAGAAAGGGTATTTCTAATAGTTGCACATCAAATCTAAGTTGTCGGAAGTGTTTTTCCAAAGTTATCAACATTCTTATGTTTGGCGTTCCGGAATCAACCTTATCTCAGACTGAAAACGTGTTTTCTGCATTGTGCCATAACTTTGCAGGGAAACTTCAGAACATGAAATTTTAACCTCCCACTGTAGCAGAAAGGGGCTTTCTAGTAGTTGCACATCAAATCTAAGCTGTTTGAAGTGTTTTTCCAAAGTTATCAACATTTTTATGTATGGCGTTCTGGAACCCACCTTATCTCAGCCCGAAAACGCGTTTTACATATTTTGCCATTACTTTGCAGGCAAGCTTCAGAACATTACATTTTAACATCCCACTATAGCAGAAAGGGTCTTTCTAGTAGTTGCACACCAAATCTAAGCTGTCTGAAGTGTTTTTCCAAAGTTATCAATATTTTTATGTTTGGCGTTACGGAATCGACCTTATCTCAGGCTGAAAACGCGTTTCCTGCATTGTGGCATAACTTTGCAGGGAAGCTTCAGAACATGAAATTTTCTCCTCCCACTATAGCAGAAACGGTATTTCTCGTAGTTGCACATCAAATCTAAGCTGTCTGAAGTGTTTTTCCAAAGTTATCAACATTTTTATGTTTGGCGTTCTGGAACCCACCTTATCTCAGCCCGAAAACGCGTTTTACATATTTTGCCATAACTTTGCAGGGAAGCTTCAGAACATTACATTTTAACATCCCACTATAGCAGAAAGGGTCTTTCTAGTAGTTGCACACCAAATCTAAGCTGTCTGAAGTGTTTTTCCAAAGTTATCAATATTTTTATGTTTGGCGTTCCGGAATCGACCTTATCTCAGGCTGAAAACGCGTTTCCTGCATTGTGGCATAACTTTGCAGGGAAGCTTCAGAACATGAAATTTTCTCCTCCCACTATAGCAGAAAGGGTATTTCTCGTAGTTGCACATCAAATCTAAGTTGTCTGAAGTGTTTTTCCAAAGTTATCAACACTCTTATGTTTGGCGTTCCGGAATCAACCTTATCTCAGACTGAAAATGTGTTTTCTGCATTGTGCCATAACTTTGCATGGAGACTTCAGAACATGAAATTTTCTCCTCCCACTATATCAGAAAGGGTATTTCTAGTAGTTGCACATCAAATCTAAGTTGTCTGAAGTGTTTTTCCATAGTTATCAACATTCTTAAGTTTGGCGTTTCGGAATCAACCTTATCTCAGACTGAAAACGTGTTTTCTGCATTGTGCATTAACTTTGCAGGGAAACTTCAGAACATGAAATTTTCACCTCCCACTATAGCAGAAAGGGTCTTTCTAGTAGTTGCACATCAAATCTAAGCTGTCGAAAGTGTTTTTCCAAAGTTATCAACATTTTTATGTTTGGCGTTTCGAAATCGACCTTATCTCCGGCAGAAAACGCGTTATCTGCATTGTGCCATAACTTTGCAGGGAAGCTTCAGAACATGACATTTTTACCTCCCACTATAGCAGAAATGGTCATTCTAGTAGTTGCAGATCAAATCTAAGCTTTTTGAAGTGTTTTTCCTAAGTTATCAACATTTTTATGTTTGGCGTTTCGCAATCGATCTTATCTCCGGCTGAAAACGCGTTTTACGCATTGTGCCATAACTTTGCAGGAAAGCTACAGAACATAAAATTTTCAACTCCCACTATAGCAGAAAGGGTCTTTCTAGTAGTTGCACATCAAATCTAAGCTGTCTGAAGTGTTTTTCCAAAGTTATCAATATTTTTATGTTTGGCGTTCCGGAATCGACCTTATCTCAGGCTGAAAACGCGTTTCCTGCATTGTGGCATAACTTTGCAGGGAAGCTTCAGAACATGAAATTTTCACCTCCCACTGTAGCAGAAAGGGTCTTTCTGGTAGTTGCACATCAAATCTAAGCTGTCTGAAGTGTTTTTCCAAAGTTATCAACATTTTTATGTTTGGCGTTCTGGAACCCACCTAATCTCAGACTGAAAACGTGTTTTCTGCATTGTGCCATAACTTTACAAGGAAACTTCAGAACATGAAATTTTCACCTCCAACTATAGCAGAAAGGTTCTTTCTAGAAGTTGCACGTCAAATCGAAGCTGTTTGAAGTGTTTTTCCAAAGTTAACACCATTTTAATGTTTGGCGTTCCAGAAACAACCTTATCTCAGGCTGAAAACGCGTTTTACGCAATTTGCCATAACTTTGCAGGAAAGCCTCAGAACATGAAATTTTCACCTCCCACTATAACAGAAAGGGTCTTTCTAGTAGTTGCACATCAAATCTAAGCTGTCTGAAGTGTATTTCCAAAGTTATCAACATTTTTATGTTTGGCGTTCTGGTACCCACCTTATCTCAGGCTGAAAACGCGTTTTCTGCATTGTGCCATAACTTTGCAATGAAGCTTTAGAACATGAAATTTTCACCTCCCACTATAGCAGAAAGGGGATTTCTAGTAGTTGCACATCAAATCTAAGCTGTCTGAAGTGTTTTTCCAAAGTTATCAACATTCTTATTTTTTGCGTTCCGGAATCAACCTTATCTCAAGCTGAAAACGCGTTTTACGCAATTTGCCATAACTTTGCAGGAAAGCCTCAGAACATGAAATTTTCACCTCCCACTATAGCAGAAAGGGTCTTTCTAGTAGTTGCACATCAAATCTAAGCTGTCGAAAGTGTTTTTCCAAAGTTATCAACATTCTCATGTTTGGGGTTTCGAAATCGACCTTATCTCGAGCAGAAAACGCGTTTTCTGCATTGTGCCATAACTTTGCAGGGAAGCTTCAGAACATGAAATTTTCACCTCCCACTATAGCAGAAAGGGTCTTTCTAGTAGTTGCACATCAAATATAAGCTGTCTGAAGTGTTTTTCCAAAGTTATCAACATTATTATGTTTGGCGTTCCCGAACCCACCTAATCTCAGCATGAAAACGCGTTTTACATATTTTGCCATAACTTTGCAGGGAAGCTTCAGAATATGAAATTTTAACATCCCACTATAGCAGAAAGGGTCTTTCTAGTAGTTGCACATCAAATCTAAGCTGTCTGAAGTGTTTTTCCAAAGTTATCAACATTCTTATGTTTGGCGTTTCGGAATCGACCTTATCTCCGGCTGAAAACGCGTTTTCTGCATTGTGCCACAACTTTGCAGGGAAGCTTCAGAACATGAAATTTTAACCTCCCACTATAGCAGATAGGGTTTTTCTAAAAGTTGCACATCAAATCTAAGCTGTCGAAAGTGTTTTTCCAAAGTCATCAACATTTTTATGTTTGGCGTTTCGCAATCGATCTTATCTCCGGCTGAAAACGCGTTTTAACTTTGTGCCATAACTTTGCAGGGAAGCTTCAGAACATGAAATTTTAACCTCCCACTATAGCAGAAAGGGTCTTTCTAGTAGTTGCACATCAAATCTAAGCTGTCTGAAGTGTTTTTCCAAAGTTATCAACATTCTTAAGTTTGGCGTTTCGGAATCAACCTTATCTCAGACTGAAAACGTGTTTTCTGCATTGTGCCATAACTTTGCAGGGAAGCTTCAAAACATGAAATTTTCACCTCCCACTATAGCAGAAAGGGTCTTTCTAGTAGTTGCACATCAAATATAAGCTGTCTGAAGTGTTTTTCCAAAGTTATCAACATTATTATGTTTGGCGTTCTGGAACCCACCTCATCTCAGGCTGAAAACGCGTTTTCTGCATTGTGCCATAACTTTGCAGGGAGACTTCAGAACATGAAATTTTCTCCTCCCACTATAGCAGAAAGGGTCTTTCTAGTAGGTACACATCAAATCTAAGCTGTCTGAAGTGTTTTTCCAAAGATATCAACATTTTTAAGTTTGGCGTTCCGGAACCCACCTAATCTCAGCCTGAAAACGCGTTTTACATATTTTGCCATAACTTTGCAGGGAAGCTTCAGAATATGAAATTTTAACATCCCACTATAGCAGAAAGGGTCTTTCTAGTAGTTGCACATCAAATCTAAGCTGTCTGAAGTGTTTTTCCAAAGTTATCAACATTCTTATGTTTGGCGTTTCGGAATCGACCTTATCTCCGGCTGAAAACGCGTTTTAACTTTGTGCCTTAACTTTGCAGGGAAGCTTCAGAACATGAAATTTTAACCTCCCACTATAGCAGAAAGGGTCTTTCTCGTAGTTGCACATCAAATCTAAGCTGTCTGAAGTGTTTTTCGAAAGTTTTCAACATTTTTATGTTTGGCGTTCCGGAACCCACCTTATCTCAGGCTGAAAACACGATTTACGCATTCTGCCATAACTTTGCAGGGAAGCTTCAGAACATGAAATTTTCACCTCCCACTATAGCAGAAACGGTCTTTCTAGTAGTTGCACATCAAATCTAAGCTGTCTGAAGTGTTTTTCCAAAGTTATCAACATTTTTATGTTTGGCGTTCCGGAATCGACCTTATCTGTGGCTGAAAACGCGTTTTACGCATTGTGTCATAACTTTGCAGGGAAGCTTCAGAACATGAAATTTTAACCTCCCACTATAGCAGAATGGGTCTTTCTAGTAGTTGCACATCAAATCTTAGCTGTCTGTAGTGTTTTTCCAAAGTTATCAACATTTTTATGTTTGGCGTTCTGAAATCAACCTCATCTGAGGGTGAAAACGCGTTTTACGCATTGTGCCATAACTTTGCAGGGAAGCTTCAGAACATGAAATTTTAACCTCCCACTATAGCAGAAAGGGTATTTCTAGTAGGTGCACATCAAATCTAAGCTGTCTGAAGTGTTTTTCCAAAGTTATCAATATTCTTATGTTTGGCGTTCCGGAATCAACCTTATCTTAGGCTGAAAATGCGTTTTACGCATTGTGCCATAACTTTGCAGGAAAGCTTCAGAACATGAAATTTTCAACTCCCACTATAGCAGAAAGGGTATTTCTAGTAGGTGCACATCAAATCTAAGCTGTCTGAAGTGTTTTTCCAAAGATATCAACATTTTTAAGTTTGGCGTTCCCGAACCCACCTAATCTCAGCATGAAAACGCGTTTTACATATTTTGCCATAACTTTGCAGGGAAGCTTCAGAATATGAAATTTTAACATCCCACTATAGCAGAAAGGGTCTTTCTAGTAGTTGCACATCAAATCTAAGCTGTCTGAAGTGTTTTTCCAAAGTTATCAACATTCTTATGTTTGGCGTTTCGGAATCGACCTTATCTCCGGCTGAAAACGCGTTTTCTGCATTGTGCCATAACTTTGCAGGGAAGCTTCAGAACATGAAATTTTAACCTCCCACTATAGCAGATAGGGTTTTTCTAGAAGTTGCACATCAAATCTAAGCTGTCGAAAGTGTTTTTCCAAAGTCATCAACATTTTTATGTTTGGCGTTTCGCAATCGATCTTATCTCCGGCTGAAAACGCGTTTTAACTTTGTGCCATAACTTTGCAGGGAAGCTTCAGAACATGAAATTTTAACCTCCCACTATAGCAGAAAGGGTCTTTCTAGTAGTTGCACATCAAATCTAAGCTGTCTGAAGTGTTTTTCCAAAGTTATCAACATTCTTAAGTTTGGCGTTTCGGAATCAACCTTATCTCAGACTGAAAACGTGTTTTCTGCATTGTGCCATAACTTTACAAGGAAACTTCAGAACATGAAATTTTCACCTCCAACTATAGCAGAAAGGTTCTTTCTAGAAGTTTCACGTCAAATCGAAGCTGTTTGAAGTGTTTTTCCAAAGTTAACACCATTTTTATGTTTGGCGTTCCAGAAACAACCTTATCTCAGGCTGAAAACGCGTTTTACGCAATTTGCCATAACTTTGCAGGAAAGCCTCAGAACATGAAATTTTCACCTCCCACTATAACAGAAAGGGTCTTTCTAGTAGTTGCACATCAAATCTAAGCTGTCTGAAGTGTATTTCCAAAGTTATCAACATTTTTATGTTTGGCGTTCTGGTACCCACCTTATCTCAGGCTGAAAACGCGTTTTCTGCATTGTGCCATAACTTTGCAATGAAGCTTTAGAACATGAAATTTTCACCTCCCACTATAGCAGAAAGGGTATTTCTAGTAGTTGCACATCAAATCTAAGCTGTCTGAAGTGTTTTTCCAAAGTTATCAACATTCTTATTTTTTGCGTTCCGGAATCAACCTTATCTCAAGCTGAAAACGCGTTTTACGCAATTTGCCATAACTTTGCAGGAAAGCCTCAGAACATGAAATTTTCACCTCCCACTATAGCAGATAGGGTCTTTCTAGTAGTTGCACATCAAATCTAAGCTGTCGAAAGTGTTTTTCCAAAGTTATCAACATTCTTATGTTTGGCGTTTCGAAATCGACCTTATCTCGAGCAGAAAACGCGTTTTCTGCATTGTGCCATAACTTTGCAGGGAAGCTTCAAAACATGAAATTTTCACCTCCCACTATAGCAGAAAGGGTCTTTCTAGTAGTTGCACATCAAATATAAGCTGTCTGAAGTGTTTTTCCAAAGTTATCAACATTATTATGTTTGGCGTTCTGGAACCCACCTCATCTCAGGCTGAAAACGCGTTTTCTGCATTGTGCCATAACTTTGCAGGGAGACTTCAGAACATGAAATTTTCTCCTCCCACTATAGCAGAAAGGGTATTTCTAGTAGGTGCACATCAAATCTAAGCTGTCTGAAGTGTTTTTCCAAAGGTATCAACATTTTTAAGTTTGGCGTTCCGGAACCCACCTAATCTCAGTCTGAAAACGCGTTTTACATATTTTGCCATAACTTTGCAGGGAAGCTTCAGAATATGAAATTTTAACATCCCACTATAGCAGAAAGGGTCTTTCTAGTAGTTGCACATCAAATCTAAGCTGTCTGAAGTGTTTTTCCAAAGTTATCAACATTCTTATGTTTGGCGTTTCGGAATCGACCTTATCTCCGGCTGAAAACGCGTTTTCTGCATTGTGCCATAACTTTGCAGGGAAGCTTCAGAACATGAAATTTTAACCTCCCACTATAGCAGATAGGGTTTTTCTAGAAGTTGCACATCAAATCTAAGCTGTCGAAAGTGTTTTTCCAAAGTCATCAACATTTTTATGTTTGGCGTGTCGCAATCGATCTTATCTCCGGCTGAAAACGCGTTTTAACTTTGTGCCATAACTTTGCAGGGAAGCTTCAGAACATGAAATTTTAACCTCCCACTATAGCAGAAAGGGTCTTTCTCGTAGTTGCACATCAAATCTAAGCTGTCTGAAGTGTTTTTCGAAAGTTTTCAACATTTTTATGTTTGGCGTTCCGGAACCCACCTTATCTCAGGCTGAAAACACGATTTACGCATTCTGCCATAACTTTGCAGGGAAGCTTCAGAACATGAAATTTTCACCTCCCACTATAGTAGAAACGGTCTTTCTAGTAGTTGCACATCAAATCTAAGCTGTCTGAAGTGTTTTTCCAAAGTTATCAACATTTTTATGTTTGGCGTTCCGGACTCGACCTTATCTGAGGCTGAAAACGCGTTTTACGCATTGTGCCATAACTTTGCAGGGAAGCTTCAGAACATGAAATTTTAACCTCCCACTATAGCAGAATGGGTCTTTCTAGTAGTTGCACATCAAATCTTAGCTGTCTGTAGTGTTTTTCCAAAGTTATCAACATTTTTATGTTTGGCGTTCTGAAATCAACCTCATCTGAGGGTGAAAACGCGTTTTACGCATTGTGCCATAACTTTGCAGGGAAGCTTCAGAACATGAAATTTTAACATCCCACTATAGCAGAAAGGGTCTTTCTAGTAGCTGCACATCAAATCTAAGCTGTCTGAAGTGTTTTTCCAAAGTTATCAACATTCTTATGTTTGGCGTTCCGGAATCAACCTTATCTCAGGCTGAAAATGCGTTTTACGCATTGTGCCATAACTTTGCAGGAAAGCTTCAGAACATGAAATTTTCAACTCCCACTATAGCAGAAAGGGTCTTTCTAGTAGTTGCATATCAAATCTAAGCTGTCTGAAGTCTTTTTCGAAAGTTTTCAACATTTTTATGTTTGGTGTTTCTGAATCGACCTTATCTCAGGACGAAAACGCGGTTTCTGCATTGTGCCATAACTTTGCAGGGAAGCTTCAAAACATGAAAATTTCACCTCCCACTCCAGCAGAAATGGTCTTTCTAGTAGGTGCACATCAAATCAAAGCTGTATGAAGTGTTTTTCCAAAGGTATCATCACTTATATGTTTGGCGTTCCGGAATCGACCTTATCTCAGGCTGAAAACACGATTCACGCATTCTGCCATAACTTTGCAGGGAAGCTTCAGAACATGAAATTTTCATGTCCCACTATAGCAGAAAGGGTCTTTCTAGTAGTTGCACATCAAATCTAAGCTGTCTGAAGTGTTTTTCCAAAGTTATCAACATTTTTATGTTTGGCGTTCCGGAATCGACCTTATCTCAGGCTGAAAATGCGTTTTATGCATTGTGCCATAACTTTGCAGGGAAGCTTCAGAACATGAAATTTTAACATCCCACTATAGCAGAAAGGGTCTTTCTAGTAGTTGCACATCAAATCTAAGCTGTCTGAAGTGTTTTTCCAAAGTTATCAACATTCTTATGTTTGGCGTTTCGGAATCGACCTTATCTCCGGCTGAAAACGCGTTTTCTGCATTGTGCCATAACTTTGCAGGGAAGCTTCAGAACATGAAATTTTAACCTCCCACTATAGCAGATAGGGTTTTTCTAGA
This sequence comes from Synchiropus splendidus, assembly GCF_027744825.2. Lineage (NCBI taxonomy): Eukaryota > Metazoa > Chordata > Actinopteri > Syngnathiformes > Callionymidae > Synchiropus > Synchiropus splendidus. The sequence continues at coordinate 25,694,381 of NC_071339.1, read as the reverse complement.
AGTTGCACATCAAATCTAAGCTGTCGAAAGTGTTTTTCCAAAGTCATCAACATTTTTATGTTTGGCGTGTCGCAATCGATCTTATCTCCGGCTGAAAACGCGTTTTAACTTTGTGCCATAACTTTGCAGGGAAGCTTCAGAACATGAAATTTTAACCTCCCACTATAGCAGAAAGGGTCTTTCTCGTAGTTGCACATCAAATCTAAGCTGTCTGAAGTGTTTTTCGAAAGTTTTCAACATTTTTATGTTTGGCGTTCCGGAACCCACCTTATCTCAGGCTGAAAACACGATTTACGCATTCTGCCATAACTTTGCAGGGAAGCTTCAGAACATGAAATTTTCACCTCCCACTATAGTAGAAACGGTCTTTCTAGTAGTTGCACATCAAATCTAAGCTGTCTGAAGTGTTTTTCCAAAGTTATCAACATTTTTATGTTTGGCGTTCCGGACTCGACCTTATCTGAGGCTGAAAACGCGTTTTACGCATTGTGCCATAACTTTGCAGGGAAGCTTCAGAACATGAAATTTTAACCTCCCACTATAGCAGAATGGGTCTTTCTAGTAGTTGCACATCAAATCTTAGCTGTCTGTAGTGTTTTTCCAAAGTTATCAACATTTTTATGTTTGGCGTTCTGAAATCAACCTCATCTGAGGGTGAAAACGCGTTTTACGCATTGTGCCATAACTTTGCAGGAAAGCTTCAGAACATGAAATTTTCAACTCCCACTATAGCAGAAAGGGTCTTTCTAGTAGTTGCATATCAAATCTAAGCTGTCTGAAGTCTTTTTCGAAAGTTTTCAACATTTTTATGTTTGGTGTTTCTGAATCGACCTTATCTCAGGACGAAAACGCGGTTTCTGCATTGTGCCATAACTTTGCAGGGAAGCTTCAAAACATGAAAATTTCACCTCCCACTCCAGCAGAAATGGTCTTTCTAGTAGGTGCACATCAAATCAAAGCTGTATGAAGTGTTTTTCCAAAGGTATCATCACTTATATGTTTGGCGTTCCGGAATCGACCTTATCTCAGGCTGAAAACACGATTCACGCATTCTGCCATAACTTTGCAGGGAAGCTTCAGAACATGAAATTTTCATGTCCCACTATAGCAGAAAGGGTCTTTCTAGTAGTTGCACATCAAATCTAAGCTGTCTGAAGTGTTTTTCCAAAGTTATCAACATTTTTATGTTTGGCGTTCCGGAATCGACCTTATCTCAGGCTGAAAATGCGTTTTATGCATTGTGCCATAACTTTGCAGGGAAGCTTCAGAACATGAAATTTTAACCTCCCACTATAGCAGATAGGGTTTTTCTAGAAGTTGCACATCAAATCTAAGCTGTCGAAAGTGTTTTTCCAAAGTCATCAACATTTTTATGTTTGCCGTATCGCAATCGATCATATCTCCGGCTGAAAACGCGTTTTAACATTGTGCCATAACTTTGCAGGGAAGCTTCAGAACATGAAATTTTCACCTCCCACTATAGCAGAAACGGTCTTTCTAGTAGCTGCACATCAAATCTAAGCTGTCTGAAGTGTTTTTCCAAAGTTATCAACATTTTTATGTTTGGCGTTCCGGAATCGACCTTATCTGAGGCTGAAAACGCGTTTTACGCATTGTGCCATAACTTTGCAGGGAAGCTTCAGAACATGAAATTTTTACCTCCCACTATAGCAGAAAGGGGCTTTCGAGTAGTTGCATATCAAATCTAAGCTGTCGAAAGTGTTTTTCCAAAGTTATCAACATTTTTATGTTTGGCGTTTCGGAATCGACCTTATCTCCGGCTGAAAATGCGTTTTCTGCATTCTGCCATAACTTTCCAGGGAAGCTTCAGAACATGAAATTTTAACCTCCCACTATAGCAGAAAGGGTCTTTCTCGTAGTTGCACATCAAATCTAAGCTGTCTGAAGTGTTTTTCGAAAGTTTTCAACATTTTTATGTTTGGCGTTCCGGAACCCACCTTATCTCAGGCTGAAAACACGATTTACGCATTCTGCCATAACTTTGCAGGGAAGCTTCAGAACATGAAATTTTCACCTCCCACTATAGCAGAAAGGGTCTTTCTAGTAGTTGCACATCAAATCTAAGCTGTCTGAAGTGTTTTTCCAAAGTTATCAACATTTTTATGTTTGGCGTATCGCAATCGATCATATCTCCGGCTGAAAACGCGTTTTAACATTGTGCCATAACTTTGCAGGGAAGCTTCAGAACATGAAATTTTAACCTCCCACTATAGCAGAAAAGGTCCTTCTAGTAGTTGCACATCAAATCTAAGCTGTCTTGAAGTGTTTTTCTAAAGTTATCAACATTTTTATGTTTGGCGTTCCGGAACCCACCTTATCTCAGGCCGAAAACACGATTTACGCATTCTGACATAACTTTGCAGGGAAGCTTCAGAACATGAAATTTTCACCTCCCACTATAGCAGAAACGGTCTTTCTAGTAGCTGCACATCAAATCTAAGCTGTCTGAAGTGTTTTTCCAAAGTTATCAACATTTTTATGTTTGGCGTTCCGGAATCGACCTTATCTGAGGCTGAAAACGCGTTTTACTCATTGTGCCATAACTTTGCAGGGAAGCTTCAGAACATGAAATTTTTACCTCCCACTATAGCAGAAAGGGTCTTTCGAGTAGTTGCATATCAAATCTAAGCTGTCGAAAGTGTTTTTCCAAAGTTATCAACATTTTTATGTTTGGCGTTTCGGAATCGACCTTATCTCCGGCTGAAAATGCGTTTTCTGCATTGTGCCATAACTTTCCAGGGAAGCTTCAGAACATGAAATTTTAACCTCCCACCATAGCAGAAAGGGTCTTTCTAGTGGTTGCACATCAAATCTAAGCTGTCGAAAGTGTTTTTCCAAAGTTATCAATATTTTTATGTTTGGCGTTCCGGAACCCACCTTATCTCAGCCTGAAAACGCGTTTTACATATTTTGCCTTAACTTTGCAGGGAAGCTTCAGAACATGAAATTTTAACCTCCCACTATAGCAGAATGGGTCTTTCTAGTAGTTGCACATCAAATCTTAGCTGTCTGTAGTGTTTTTCCAAAGTTATCAACATTTTTATGTTTGGCGTTTCGCAATCGACCTTATCTCCGGCTGAAAACGCGTTTTAACTTTGTGCCATAACTTTGCAGGGAAGCTTCAGAACATGAAATTTTAACCTCCCACTATAGCAGAAAGGGTCTTTCTCGTAGTTGCACATCAAATCTAAGCTGTCTGAAGTGTTTTTCGAAAGTTTTCAACATTTTTATGTTTGGCGTTCCGGAACCCACCTTATCTCCGGCTGAAAACACGATTTACGCATTCTGCCATAACTTTGCAGGGAAGCTTCAGAACATGAAATTTTCACCTCCCACTATAGCAGAAACGGTCTTTCTAGTAGTTGCACATAAAATCTAAGCTGTCTGAAGTGTTTTTCCAAAGTTATCAACATTTTTATGTTTGGCGTTCCGGAATCGACCTTATCTGAGGCTGAAAACGCGTTTTACGCATTGTGCCATAACTTTGCAGGGAAGCTTCAGAACATGAAATTTTAACCTCCCACTATAGCAGAATGGGTCTTTCTAGTAGTTGCACATCAAATCTTAGCTGTCTGTAGTGTTTTTCCAAAGTTATCAACATTTTTATGTTTGGCGTTCTGAAATCAACCTCATCTGAGGGTGAAAACGCGTTTTACGCATTGTGCCATAACTTTGCAGGGAAGCTTCAGAACATGAAATTTTAACATCCCACTATAGCAGAAAGGGTCTTTCTAGTAGTTGCACATCAAATCTAAGCTGTCTGAAGTGTTTTTCCAAAGTTATCAACATTCTTATGTTTGGCGTTCCGGAATCAACCTTATCTCAGGCTGAAAATGCGTTTTACGCATTGTGCCATAACTTTGCAGGAAAGCTTCAGAACATGAAATTTTAACCTCCCACCATAGCAGAAAGGGTCTTTCTAGTAGTTGCACATCAAATCTAAGCTGTCTGAAGTCTTTTTCGAAAATTTTCAACATTTTTATGTTTGGTGTTTCTGAATCGACCTTATCTCAGGACGAAAACGCGGTTTCTGCATTGTGCCATAACTTTGCAGGGAAGCTTCAAAACTTGAAAATTTCACCTCCCACTCCAGCAGAAATGGTCTTTCTAGTAGGTGCACATCAAATCAAAGCTGTATGAAGTGTTTTTCCAAAGTTATCATCACTTATATGTTTGGCGTTCCGGAATCGACCTTATCTCAGGCTGAAAACACGATTCACGCATTCTGCCATAACTTTGCAGGGAAGCTTCAGAACATGAAATTTTCATATCCCACTATAGCAGAAAGGGTCTTTCTAGTAGCTGCACATCAAATCTAAGCTGTCTGAAGTGTTTTTCCAAAGTTATCAACATTTTTATGTTTGGCGTTCCGGAATCGACCTTATCTCAGGCTGAAAATGCGTTTTATGCATTGTGCCATAACTTTGCAGGGAAGCTTCAGAACATGAAATTTTAACCTCCCACTATAGCAGACAGGGTTTTTCTAGAAGTTGCACATCAAATCTAAGCTGTCGAAAGTGTTTTTCCAAAGTCATCAACATTTTTATGTTTGGCGTATCGCAATCGATCATATCTCCGGCTGAAAACGCGTTTTAACATTGTGCCATAACTTTGCAGGGAAGCTTCAGAACATGAAATTTTAACCTCCCACTATAGCAGAAAAGGTCCTTCTAGTAGTTGCACATCAAATCTAAGCTGTCTTAAAGTGTTTTTCTAAAGTTATCAACATTTTTATGTTTGGCGTTCCGGAACCCACCTTATCTCAGGCTGAAAACACGATTTACGCATTCTGACATAACTTTGCAGGGAAGCTTCAGAACATGAAATTTTCACCTCCTACTATAGCAGAAACGGTCTTTCTAGTAGCTGCACATCAAATCAAAGCTGTCTGAAGTGTTTTTCCAAAGTTATCAACATTTTTATGTTTGGCGTTCCGGAATCGACCTTATCTGAGGCTGAAAACGCGTTTTACGCATTGTGCCATAACTTTGCAGGGAAGCTTCAGAACATGAAATTTTTACCTCCCACTATAGCAGAAAGGGTCTTTCGAGTAGTTGCATATCAAATCTAAGCTGTCGAAAGTGTTTTTCCAAAGTTATCAACATTTTTATGTTTGGCGTTTCGGAATCGACCTTATCTCCGGCTGAAAATGCGTTTTCTGCATTGTGCCATAACTTTCCAGGGAAGCTTCAGAACATGAAATTTTAACCTCCCACTATAGCAGAAAGGGTCTTTCTAGTAGTTGCACATCAAATCTAAGCTGTCGAAAGTGTTTTTCCATAGTTATCAACATTCTTATGTTTGGCGTTCCGGAACCCACCTTATCTCAGCCTGAAAACGCGTTTTACATATTTTGCCATAACTTTGCAGGGAAGCTTCAGAACATGAATTTTTAACATCCCACTATAGCAGAAAGGGTCTTTCTAGTAGTTGCACATCAAATCTAAGCTGTCTGAAGTGTTTTTCCAAAGTTATCAACATTCTTATGTTTGGCGTTCCGGAATCGACCTTATCTCAGGCTGAAAACGCAGTTTACGCATTGTGCAATAACTTTGCAGGAAAGCTTCAGAACATGAAATTTTCAACTCCCACTATAGCAGAAAGGGTCTTTCTAGTAGTTGCACATCAAATCTAAGCTGTCTGAAGTGTTTTTCCAAAGTTATAAATATTTTTTTGTGTGGCGTTCCGGAATCGACCTTAATTCAGGCTGAAAACGCGTTTCCTGCATTGTGGCATAACTTTGCAGGGAAGCTTCAGAACATGAAATGTTCAACTCCCACTATAGCAGAAAGGGTCTTTCTAGTAGTTGCACATCAAATCTAAGCTGTCTGAAGTGTTTTTCCAAAGTTATCAACATTTTTATGTTTGGCGTTCCGGAACCCACCTTATCTCAACCTGAAAACGCGTTTTCTGCATTTTGCCATAACTTAGCAGGGAATCATCAGAACATGAAATTTTCACCTCCCACTACAGCAGAAAGGGTCTTTCTAGTAGTTGCACATCAAATCTAAGCTTTCTGAAGTGTTTTTCCAAAGTTATCAACATTTTTTTGTTTGGCGTTCCGTAATCGTCCTTATCTCAGGCTGAAAACGCATTTTACGGATTGTGCCATAACTTTGCAGGGAAGCTTCAGAACATGATATTTTCACCTCCCACTATAGCAGAAAGGGTCTTTCTAGCAGTTGCACATCAAATCTAAGCTGTCTGAAGTGTTTTTCGAAAGTTATCAACATTTTTATGTTTGGCGTTCCGGAACCCACCTTATCTTAGGCTGAAAACAGGTTTTCTGCATTGTGCCATAACTTTGCAGGGAAGCTTCAGAACATGAAATGTTCACCTCCCACTATAGCAGAAAGGGTCTTTCTAGTAGTTGCACATCAAATCTAAGCTGTCTGAAGTGTTATTCCAAAGTTATCAACATTTTTATGTTTGGCGTTCCGGAATCGACCTTATCTCGGGCTGAAAACGCGTTTTCTGAATTGTGCCATAACTTTCCAGGGAAGCTTCAGAACATGAAATTTTAACCGCCCACTATAGCAGAAAAGGTTATTCTAGTAGTTGCACATCAAATCTAAGCTGTCTGAAGTGTTTTTCGAAAGTTATCAACATTTTTATGTTTGGCGTTCCGGAACCCACCTTATCTCAAGCTGAAAACGCGTTATCTGCATTGTGCCATAACTTTGCAGGGAAGCTTCAGAACATGAAATTTTTACCTCCCACTATAGCAGAAAAGGTCTATCTAGTAGTTGCACATCAAATCTAAGCTGTCTTGAAGTGTTTTTCTAAAGTTATCAACATTTTTATGTTTGGCGTTCTGGAACCCACCTTATCTCAGCCTGAAAACGCGTTTTACATATTTTGCCATAACTTTGCAGGGAAGCTTCAGAACATGAAATTTTAACAACTCACTATAGCAGAAAGGGTCTTTCTAGTAGTTGCACATCAAATCTAAGCTGTCTGAAGTGTTTTTCCAAAGTTATCAACATTCTTATGTTTGGCGTTCCGGAATCGACCTTATCTCAGGCTGAAAACGCAGTTTACGCATTGTGCAATAACTTTGCAGGAAAGCTTCAGAACATGAAATTTTCAACTCCCACTATAGCAGAAAGGGTCTTTCTAGTAGTTGCACATCAAATCTAAGCTGTCTGAAGTGTTTTTCCAAAGTTATAAATATTTTTTTGTGTGGCGTTCCGGAATCGACCTTAATTCAGGCTGAAAACGCGTTTCCTGCATTGTGGCATAACTTTGCAGGGAAGCTTCAGAACATGAAATTTTCAACTCCCACTATAGCAGAAAGGGTCTTTCTAGTAGTTGCACATCAAATCTAAGCTGTCTGAAGTGTTTTTCCAAAGTTATCAACATTTTTATGTTTGGCGTTCCGGAACCCACCTTATCTCAACCTGAAAACGCGTTTTCTGCATTTTGCCATAACTTAGCAGGGAATCATCAGAACATGAAATTTTCACCTCCCACTACAGCAGAAAGGGTCTTTCTAGTAGTTGCACATCAAATCTAAGCTTTCTGAAGTGTTTTTCCAAAGTTATCAACATTTTTTTGTTTGGCGTTCCGTAATCGTCCTTATCTCAGGCTGAAAACGCATTTTACGGATTGTGCCATAACTTTGCAGTGAAGCTTCAGAACATGAAATTTTCACCTCCCACTGCAGCAGAAAGGGTCTTTATAGTAGTTGCACATCAAATCTAAGCTGTCTGAAGTGTTTTTCCAAAGTTATCCATATTTTTATGTTTGGCGTTCCGGAATCGACCTTATCTCAGGCTGAAAACGCGTTTCATGCATTGTGGCATAACTTTGCAGGGAAGCTTCAGAACATGAAATGTTGGCCGCCCACTATAGCAGATAGGGTCTTTCTAGTAGTTGCACATCAAATCTAAGCTGTCTGAAGTGTTTTTCCAAAGTTATCAACATTTTTATGTTTTGCGTTCTGGAACTCACCTTATCTCAGGCTGAAAACGCGTTTTCTGCATTGTGCCATAACTTTGCAGGGAGACTTCAGAACATGAAATTTTCTCCTCCCACTATAGCAGAAAGGGTATTTCTAGTAGGTGCACATCAAATCTAAGCTGTCTGAAGTGTTTTTCCAAAGATATCAACATTTTTAAGTTTGGCGTTCCGGAACCCACCTAATCTCAGCCTGAAAACGCGTTTTACATATTTTGCCATAACTTTGCAGGGAAGCTTCAGAATATGAAATTTTAACGTCCCACTATAGCAGAAAGGGTCTTTCTAGTAGTTGCACATCAAATCTAAGCTGTCTGAAGTGTTTTTCCAAAGTTATCAACATTCTTATGTTTGGCGTTCCGGAATCAACCTTATCTCAGGCTGAAAACGCGTTTTACGCATTGTGCCATAACTTTGCAGGAAAGCTTCAGAACATGAAATTTTCAATTCCCACTATAGCAGAAAGGGTCTTTCTAGTAGTTCCACATAAAATCTAAGCTGTCTGAAGTGTTTTTCCAAAGTTATCAACATTTTTATGTTTGGCGTTCTGGAACCCACCTAATCTCAGGCTCAAAACGCGTTTTCTGCATTGTGCCATAACTTTGCAGTGAAGCTTCAGAACATGAAATTTTCACCTCCCACTGCAGCATATAGGGTCTTTCTAGTAGTTGCACATCAAATCTAAGCTGTCTGAAGTGTTTTTCCATAGTTATCAATATTTTTATGTTTGGCGTTCCGGAATCGACCTTATCTCAGGCTGAAAACGCGTTTCCTGCATTGTGGCATAACTTTGCAGGGAAGCTTCAGAACATGAAATGTTGGCCGCCCACTATAGCAGATAGGGTCTTTCTAGTAGTTGCACATCAAATATAAGCTGTCTGAAGTGTTTTTCCAAAGTTATCAACATTATTATGTTTGGCGTTCTGGAACCCACCTAATCTCAGCCTGAAAACGCGTTTTACATATTTTGCCATAACTTTGCAGGGAAGCTTCAGAATATGAAATTTTAACATCCCACTATAGCAGAAAGGGTCTTTCTAGTAGTTGCACATCAAATCTAAGCTGTCTGAAGTGTTTTTCCAAAGTTTTCAACATTCTTATGTTTGGCGTTTCGGAATCGACCTTATCTCCGGCTGAAAACGCGTTTTCTGCAATGTGCCATAACTTTGCAGGGAAGGTTCAGAACATGAAATTTTAACCTCCCACTATAGCAGATAGGGTTTTTCTAGAAGTTGCACATCAAATCTAAGCTGTCGAAAGTGTTTTTCCAAAGTCATCAACATTTTTATGTTTGGCGTTTCGCAATCGATCTTATCTCCGGCTGAAAACGCGTTTTAACTTTGTGCCACAACTTTGCAGGGAAGCTTCAGAACATGAAATTTTAACCTCCCACTATAGCAGAAAAGGTCCTTCTAGTAGTTGCACATCAAATCTAAGCTGTCTTGAAGTGTTTTTCTAAAGTTATCAACATTTTTATGTTTGGCGTTCCGGAACCCACCTTATCTCAGGCTGAAAACACGATTTACGCATTCTGCCATAACTTTGCAGGGAAGCTTCAGAACATGAAATTTTCACCTCCCACTATAGCAGAAAGGGTCTTTCTCGTAGTTGCACATCAAATCTAAGCTGTCTGAAGTGTTTTTCCAAAGTTATCAACATTTTTATGTTTGGCGTTCCGGAATCGACCTTATCTGAGGCTGAAAACGCGTTTTACGCATAGTGCCATAACTTTGCACGGAAGCTTCAGAACATGATATTTTCACCTCCCACTATAGCAGAAAGGGTCTTTCTCGTAGTTGCACATCAAATCTAAGCTGTCTGAAGTCTTTTTCGAAAGTTTTCAACATTTTTATGTTTGGTGTTCCTGAATCGACCTTATCTGAGGCTGAAAACGCGTTTTACGCATTGTGCCATAACTTTGCACGGAAGCTTCAGAACATGATATTTTCACCTCCCACTAGAGCAGAAACGGTCTTTCTTGTAGTTGCACATCAAATCTAAGCTGTCTGAAGTGTTTTTCCAAAGTTATCAACATTTTTATGTTTGGCGTTCGGGAACCCACCTTATCTCAGGCTGAAAACACGTTTTCTGCATTGTGCCATAACTTTGCAGGGAAGCTTCAGAACATGGAATGTTCACCTCCCACTATATCAGAAATGGTCTTTCTAGTACTTGCACATCAAATCTAAGCTGTCTGAAGTGTTTTTCCAAAGTTATCAACAATTTTATGTTTGGCGTTCTGGAACCCACCTTATTTCAGGCTGAAAACGCTTGCGTTTTCTCCCTTCTGCCATAACTTTGCAGGGAAGCTTCAGAACATGGAATGTTCACCTCCCACTATAGCAGAAAGGGTCTTTCTAGTAGTTGCACATCAAATCTAAGCTGTATGAAGTGTTTTTCCAAAGCTATCAACATTTTTATGTTTGGCGTTACGGAATCGACCTTATCTCAGGCTGAAGACGCGTTTTACGGATTGTGAGATACCTTTGCAGGGAAGCTTCAGAACATGAAATTTTCCCATCCCACTATAGCAGAAAGAGTCTTTCAAGTAGTTGCACATCAAATCTAAGATGTCTGAAGTGTTTTTCCAAAGTTATCAACATTTTTATGTTTGGCGTTCCGGACTCAACCTTACCTCAGGCTGAAAACGCGTTTTACGCATTGTGCCATAACTTTGCACGGAAGCTTCAGAACATGATATTTTCACCTCCCACTATAGCAGAAAGGGTCTTTCTCGTAGTTGCACATCAAATCTAAGCTGTCTGAAGTCTTTTTCGAAAGTGTTCAACATTTTTATGTTTGGTGTTCCTGAATCGACCTTATCTGAGGCTGAAAACGCGTTTTACGCATTGTGCCATAACTTTGCACGGAAGCTTCAGAACATGATATTTTCACCTCCCACTAGAGCAGAAACGGTCTTTCTTGTAGTTGCACATCAAATCTAAGCTGTCTGAAGTGTTTTTCCAAAGTTATCAACATTTTTATGTTTGGCGTTCGGGAACCCACCTTATCTCAGGCTGAAAACACGTTTTCTGCATTGTGCCATAACTTTGCAGGGAAGCTTCAGAACATGGAATGTTCACCTCCCACTATATCAGAAATGGTCTTTCTAGTACTTGCACATCAAATCTAAGCTGTCTGAAGTGTTTTTCCAAAGTTATCAACAATTTTATGTTTGGCGTTCTGGAACCCACCTTATTTCAGGCTGAAAACGCTTGCGTTTTCTCCCTTCTGCCATAACTTTGCAGGGAAGCTTCAGAACATGGAATGTTCACCTCCCACTATAGCAGAAAGGGTCTTTCTAGTAGTTGCACATCAAATCTAAGCTGTATGAAGTGTTTTTCCAAAGCTATCAACATTTTTATGTTTGGCGTTACGGAATCGACCTTATCTCAGGCTGAAGACGCGTTTTACGGATTGTGAGATAACTTTGCAGGGAAGCTTCAGAACATGAAATTTTCCCATCCCACTATCGCAGAAAGAGTCTTTCAAGTAGTTGCACATCAAATCTAAGATGTCTGAAGTGTTTTTCCAAAGTTATCAACATTTTTATGTTTGGCGTTCCGGACTCAACCTTACCTCAGGCTGAAAACGCGTTTTCTGCATTTTGCCATAACTTTGCAGGGAAGCTTCAGAACATGAAATTTTCACCTGCCACTCTAGCAGAAATGGTCTTTCTAGTTGTTGCAAATCAAATCTAAGCTGTGTGAAGTGTTTTTCCAAAGATATCAACATTTTTATGTTTCCCGTTCCGGAATCGACCTTATCTCAGGCTGAAAACGTGTTTCCTGCATTGGGCCATAACTTTGCAATGGAGCTTCAGAACATGGGATTTTCACGTCCCACTATAGCAGAAAGGGTCTTTCTAGTAGTTGCACATCAAATCTAAGCTGTATGAAGTGTTTTTCCAAAGCTATCAACATTTTTTTGTTTGGCGTTCCGGAATCGACCTTATCTCAGGCTGAAAACGTGTTCCCTGCATTGTGCCATAACTTTGCAGGGAAGCTTCAGAACATGAAATTTTCACCTCCCACTATATCAGAAAGTGTCTTTCTAGTAGTTGCACATCAAATCTAAGCTGTCTGCAGTGTTTTTCCAAAGTTATCAACATTTTTATGTTTGGCATTCCGGAACCCACCTTATCTCAGGCTGAAAACGCGTTTTCTGCTTTGTGGCATAACTTTGCAGGGAAGCTTCAGAACATGAAATTTTCACCTCCCACAATAGCAGAAAGGGTTTTTCTAGTAGTTGCACATCAAATCTAAGCTGTCTGAAGTGTTTTTCCAAAGTTATCAACATTTTTATGTTTGCCATTCCGGAACCCACCTTATCTCAGGCTGAAAATGCGTTTTCTGCATTGTGCCATAACTTTGCAGGGAAACTTCAGAACATAAAATTTTCACCTGCCACTATAGCAGAAAGGGTCTTTCTAGTAGTTGCACATCAAATCTAAGCTGTCTGAAGTGTTTTTCCAAAGTTATCAACATTTTTGTGTTTGGCGTTCCGGACTCGACCTTACTTCAGACTGAAAACGCGTTTTCTGCATTGTGCCATAACTTTGCAGGGAAGCTTCAGAACATGAAATTTTCACATCCCACTATAGCAGAAAGAGTCTTTCCAGTAGTTGCACATCAAATCTAAGCTGTCTGAAGTGTTTTTCCAATGTTATCAACATTTTTATTTTTGGCGTTCCGGAACCCACCTTATCTCAGGCTGAAAATGCGTTTTCAGCATTGTGCTATAACTTTGCTGGGAAGCTTCAGAACATAAAATTTTCACCTGCCACTATAGCAGAAAGGGTCTTTCTAGTAGTTGCACATCAAATCTAAGCTTTCTGCATTGTTTTTCCAAAGTTATCAACATTTTTATGTTTGCCGTTCCGGAACCCACCTTATCTCAGGCTGAAAATGCGTTTTCTGCATTGTGCCATAACTTCTCAGGGAAGCTTCAGAACATAAAATTTTCCCATCCGACTATAGCAGAAAGGGTCTTTCTAGTAGTTGCACATCAAATCTAAGCTGTATGAAGTGTTTTTCCAAAGCTATCAACATTTTTATGTTTGGCGTTACGGAATCGACCTTATCTCAGGCTGAAAACGCGTTTTCTGCTTTGTGGAATAACTTTGCAGGGAAGCTTCAGAACATGACATTTTCACCTCCCACTATAGCAGAAAGGGTCTTTCAAGTAGTTGCACATCAAATTTAAGCTGTCTGAAGTGTTTTTCCAAAGTTAACAACATTTTTATGTTTGGCGTTCCGGACTCGACCTTACTTCAGACTGAAAACGCGTTTTCTGCATTGTGCCATAACTTTGCAGGGAAGCTTCAGAACATGAAATTTTCACATCCCACTATAGCAGAATGAGTCTTTCCAGTAGTTGCACATCAAATCTAAGCTGTCTGAAGTGTTTTTCCAATGTTATCAACATTTTTATTTTTGGCGTTCCGGAACGCACCTTATCTCAGGCTGAAAATGCGTTTTCTGCATTGTGCCATAACTTTGCTGGGAAGCTTCAGAACTTAAAATTTTCACCTGCCACTATAGCAGAAAGGGTCTTTCTAGTAGTTGCACATCAAATCTAAGCTTTCTGCATTGTTTTTCCAAAGTTATCAACATTTTTATGTTTGGCGTTCCGGAACCCACCTTATCTCAGGCTGGAAATGCGTTTTCTGCATTGTGCCATAACTTTGCTGGGAAGCTTCAGAACATGAAATTTTCACCTCCCACTATAGCAGAATGGGTATTTCTAGTAGTTGCACATCAAATCTAAGCTGTCTGAAGTGTTTTTCCAAAGTTATCAACATTTTTATGTTTGGTGTTCCGGAATCGACCTTACTTCAGGCTGGAAACGCGTTTTCTGCATTGTGCCATAACTTTGCAGGGAAGCTTCAGAACATGAAATTTTCCCATCCCACTATAGCAGAAAGGGTCTTTCTAGTAGTTGCACATCAAATCTAAGATGTCTGAAGTGTTTTTCCAAAGTTATCAACATTTTTATGTTTGGCGTTCCGGACTCAACCTTACCTCAGGCTGAAAACGCGTTTTCTGCATTGTGCCATAACTTTGCAGGGAAGCTTCAGAACATGACATTTTCACCTGCCACTCTAGCAGAAATGGTCTTTCTAGTTGTTGCACATCAAATCTAAGATGTCTGAAGTGTTTTTCCAAAGTTATCAACATTTTTATGTTTGGCGTTCCGGACTCAACCTTACCTCAGGCTGAAAACGCGTTTTCTGCTTTGTGCCATAACTTTGCAGGGAAGCTTCAGAACATGAAATTTTCACATCCCACTATAGCAGAAAGGGTTTTTCTAGTAGTTGCACATCAAATCTAAGCTGTCTGAAGTGTTTTTCCAAAGTTATCAACATTTTTATGTTTGGCGTTCCGGAACCCACCTTATCTCACGCTGAAAACGCGTTTTCTGCACTGTGCCATAACTTTGCAGGGAAGCTTCAGAACATGAAATTTTCACCACCCACTATAGCAGAAATGGTCTTTCTAGAAATTGCACATCAAATCTAAGCTGTCTGAATTGTTTTTCCAAAGTTATTAACATTTTTATGTTTGGCGTTCCGGAACCCACCTTATCTCAGGCTGAAAACGCTTTTTCTGCATTGTGCCATGACTTTGCAGGGAAGCTTTAGAACATGAAATTTTCACCTCCCACTATAGCAGAAAGGGTCTTTGTAGTAGTTGCACATCAAATCTAAGCTGTCTAAAGTGTTTTTCGAAAGTTATCAACATTTTTATGTTTGGCGTTCAAGAACCCACCTTATCTCAGTTTTAAAATGCGTTTTCTGCGTTGTGCCATAACTTTGCAGGGAAGCTTCAGAACATGAAATTTTCACATCCCACTATAGCAGAAAGGGTCTTTCTAGTAGTTGCACATCAAATCTAAGCTGTCTGAAGTGTTTTTCCAAAGTTATCAACATTTTTATGTTTGGCGTTCTGGAATCGACCTTATCTCAGGCTGAAAACGTGTTTTACACATTGTGCCATAACTTTGCAGGGAAGCTTCAGAACATGAAATTATCACCACCCACTGTAGCAGAAAGGGTCTTTCTAGTAGTTGCACATCAAATCTAAGCTGTCTGAATTGCTTTTCCAAAGTTATCAACATTTTTATGTTTGGCGTTCCGGAACCCACCTTATCTCACGCTGAAAACGCGTTTTCGGCACTGTGCCATAACTTTGCAGGGAAGCTTCAGAACATGAAATTTTCACCTCCCACTATAGCAGAAATGGTCTTTCTAGAAATTGCACATCAAATCTAAGCTGTCTGAAGTGTTTTCCAAAAGTTATCAACATTTTTATGTTTGGCGTTCCAGAATCGACATTATCTCAGGCTGAAAACGCGAATTCTGCATTGTGCCATAACTTTGCAGGGAATCTTCAGAACATGAAATTATCACCACCCACTATAGCAGAAAGCGTGTTTCTAGTAGTTGCACATAAAATCTAAGCTGTCTGAAGTGTTTTTCCAAACTTATCAATATTTTTGTGTTAGGCGTTCCGGAATCGACCTTATCTCAGGCTGAAAACGCGTTTTCTGCATTGTGCCATAACTTTGCAGGGAAGCTTCAGAACATGAAATTTTCACCTCTCACTATCGCAGAAAGGGTCTTTCTAGTAGTTGCACATCAAATCTAAGCAGTCTGAAGTGTTTTTCCAAAGTTATCAACATTTTTATGTTTGGCGTTCCGGAATCGACCTTATCTCAGGCTGAAAACGTGTTTTACGCATTGTGCCATAACTTTGCAGGGAAGCTTCAGAACATGAAATTATCACCACCCACTATAGCAGAAAGGGTCTTTCCAGTAGTTGCACATCAAATCTAAGCTGTCTGATTTGTTTTTCCAAAGTTATTAACATTTTTATGTTTGGCGTTCAGGAACCCACCTTATCTCAGGCTGAAAACGCTTTTTCTGCATTGTGCCATGACTTTGCAGGGAAGCTTTAGAACATGAAATTTTCACCTCCCACTATAGCAGAAAGGGTCTTTGTAGTAGTTGCACATCAAATCTAAGCTGTCTAAAGTGTTTTTCGAATGTTATCAACATTTTTATGTTTGGCGTTGAAGAACCCACGTTATCTCAGTTTTAAAATGCGTTTTCTGCGTTGTGCCATAACTTTGCAGGGAAGCTTCAGAACATGAAATTTTCACATCCCACTATAGCAGAAAGGGTCTTTCTAGTAGTTGCACATCAAATCTAAGCTGTCTGAAGTGTTTTTCCAAAGTTATCAACATTTTTATGTTTGGCGTTCTGGAATCGACCTTATCTCAGGCTGAAAACGTGTTTTACACATTGTGCCATAACTTTGCAGGGAAGCTTCAGAACATGAAATTATCACCACCCACTATAGCAGAAAGGGTCTTTCTAGTAGTTGCACATCAAATCTAAGCTGTCTGAATTGCTTTTCCAAAGTTATCAACATTTTTATGTTTGGCGTTCCGGAACCCACCTTATCTCACGCTGAAAACGCGTTTTCGGCACTGTGCCATAACTTTGCAGGGAAGCTTCAGAACATGAAATTTTCACCTCCCACTGTAGCAGAAATGGTCTTTCTAGAAATTGCACATCAAATCTAAGCTGTCTGAAGTGTTTTCCAAAAGTTATCAACATTTTTATGTTTGGCGTTCCGGAATCGACATTATCTCAGGCTGAAAACGCGAATTCTGCATTGTGCCATAACTTTGCAGGGAAGCTTCAGAACATGAAATTATCACCTCTCACTATCGCAGAAAGGGTGTTTCTAGTAGTTGCACATAAAATCTAAGCTGTCTGAAGTGTTTTTCCAAACTGATCAATATTTTTGTGTTAGGCGTTGCGGAATCGACCTTATCTCAGGCTGAAAACGCCTTTTCTGCATTGTGCCATAACTTTGCAGGGAAGCTTCAGAACATGAAATTTTCACCTCTCACTATCGCAGAAAGGGTCTTTCTAGTAGTTGCACATCAAATCTAAGCTGTCTGAAGTGTTTTTCCAAAGTTATCAACATTTTTATGTTTGGCGTTCCGGAATCGACCTTATCTCAGGCTGAAAACGTGTTTTACGCATTGTGCCATAACTTTGCAGGGAAGCTTCAGAACATGAAATTATCACCACCCACTATAGCAGAAAGGGTCTTTCTAGTAGTTGCACATCAAATCTAAGCTGTCTGAATTGTTTTTCCAAAGTTATTAACATTTTTATGTTTGGCGTTCCGGAACCCACCTTATCTCACGCTGAAAACGCGTTTTCTGCATTGTGCCATAACTTTGCAGGGAAGCTTCAGAACATGAAATTTTCACCTCCCACTATCGCAGAAAGGGTCTTTCTAGTAGTTGCACATCAAATCTAAGCTGTCTGAAGTGTTTTTCCAAAGTTATCAACATTTTTATGTTTGGCGTTCCGGAATCGACCTTATCTCAGGCTGAAAACGTGTTTTAGGCATTGTGCCATAACTTTGCAGGGAAGCTTCAGAACATGAAATTATCACCACCCACTATAGCAGAAAGGGTCTCTCTAGTAGTTGCACATCAAATCTAAGCTGTCTGAATTGTTTTTCCAAAGTTATCAACATTTTTATGTTTGGCGTTCCGGAACCCACCTTATCTCACTCTGAAAACGCGTTTTCTGCATTCTGCCATAACTTTGCAGGGAAGCTTCAGAACATGAAAATTTCACCTCCCACTATAGCAGAAAGGGTCTTTCTAGAAATTGCACATCAAATCTAAGCTGTCTGAAGTGTTTTACCAAAGTTATCAACATTTTTATGTTTGGCGTTCCGAAACGCACCTTATCTCAGGCTGAAAAAGCGTTTTGTGCGTTGTGCCATAACTTCTCAGGGAAGCTTCAGAACATGAAATTTTCACCTACCATTATAGCAGAAAGGGTCTTTCGAGTAGTTGCACATCAAATCTAAGCTCTCTGAAGTGTTTTTCGAAAGCTATCAACATTTTTATGTTTGGCGTTCCGAAACCCTCCTAATCTCAGGCTGAAAACGCGTTTTGTGCATTGTGCCATAACTTCTCAGGGAAGCTTTTGACCTCCCACTATAGCAGAAAGGGTCATTCTAGCAGTTGCAGCACAAATCTAAGCTGTCTGAAGTGCTTTTCGAAAGTTATCAACATTTTTGCGTTTGGCGTTCCAAGACCCACCTTATCTCAGGCTGAAAACCCGTTTTCTGCATTCTGCCACAACTTCTCAGGGACGCTTCAGAATATGAAATTTTCACATTCCACTATAGCAGAAAGGGTTTTTCTAGTAGTTACAGAACAAATCTAAGCTGTCTGAAGTGTTTTTAGAGGGTTGTCAATAATTTTATTTTTGTCGGTCTGTAAACTACCTTTCCTTTGGCTGAAAATGCATTTTATGCACTGTTTATTCACTGCTCTGGGATGCCTGTGAACAGGAAAATTTCTCATGCAACTATAGGAGAAACACTCTTTCTTGTATAATATACACTAAACCTACTTTTCGGAACTGTATTTCAGGGGGTTATCAACTTTTTTTTTTTTTCTTGGTCAGAAACTCAGCTTCTCTCGGCCTGAGTACACTTTTTCTCCTCTCTTCACTCACTGCTCAGGGATTCCTCACAACATGAAAATTTCATCTGCAACAATAGGATAAACACTCTTTTTTGTATATTCAACACTAAACCTACATTTCTGAACGGTATTTCTGGTGGTTAACTTTTTTTTTGTGGTCTGAAACCCAGCTTTTGACGGGCTGAAAAGGCATTTTCTGCACTGTTCACTCACTGATCGGAATAGCCTCTGAACATGAAAATATCACGCACAACTATAGGAAAAAGAGCCTTTCTAGTGTGA
This sequence comes from Synchiropus splendidus, assembly GCF_027744825.2. Taxonomy (NCBI): domain Eukaryota; kingdom Metazoa; phylum Chordata; class Actinopteri; order Syngnathiformes; family Callionymidae; genus Synchiropus; species Synchiropus splendidus. The sequence continues at coordinate 25,675,589 of NC_071339.1, read as the reverse complement.
CGCCCACTTATGTGTGCTCACAGATTGTGTGTTAGATGTCATTTAATTGTTCAGCATGGAGTTGATTAACCGGCAGGTATATAATTAGGTCAGTAGAGAGCAGGATAGGACAGAGGTTGGGCATTGAAGATGTGTGGGTAAATAGGAAGTGACACTTTTTTTCATTACTTTTCTTCCCATCGCCAAATGTGGAAGCCTCGTGTGAATCTGTCTACATTTAGTTTCAGGTTAGTCAAATCCATTGTTTTATAATGTTTGTTCCACATCGGATTGACTGATTTGGGGTCTGAGTGTGAGGATGGTGACTCAATTTTTAAGTATACTGTTTTTCCTTCGTGCGTTGAGTTCGCTCTGTGTGGATGTGGCGCTTGTAAGCTAATACTGACAACCGACGTTGACATGGCACGGGTGATTGAGTTGTGTGGAGTTCAGTTTGCTTGTGGTGAATAACGGTGTTTGGTAAAAAGTAAGGTTTTATTATTTCTCAACACTAGCCAAAAGGTTTAATGGCAGAATTATACATTCAGATGAAAAGCAATTATGCATGTCGTTCATGATGTCTAACACTTGTCGTATGACAAAGTGACATGTTTGTGAGTGATCAGATGGTGTCAGAAAGACATCTAATTGTGGTCTGGGTTACCATAATGAAAAAAAAAGAATCCCTTGGATTACTTTTCTCACCATCGACACATGTGGAAGCCTTGTGTGACTCTGTCCGCATTTTGTTTCAGACGGCGTTCTACTAACCACATTGAGACACCACTTTTTAACTGTAGACAAGGTCACAGTATTCAGACGTGTTACAGATGCAAAGTTTTTGATACAACGTTTTCTTCCTAAGCTTTTAGAGTGAGCAGAGGTGAGAGCAGCCAACTGGTCTCTCCAAGAGGTGTAACGATGATCAGCACGGCTATGATTTGGATTGCTAGGGTCACCCTGCCCCTTCGAACAGCGACGGTGTTCCCCCCTGGGCAGCGGCTGTGTGTGGAGTAGGCGCCACGAGCAGAGCACCAGGCTGACGGACTGTTGAAACTCCAAAATTTCTGGGAGACTGAGAGAGGTTCTGCGATGGATGAGCCGGTCCACGGAGCTCATAAAGAGCGCGATGATGTTCTCAAGCGCTATGAGCTGGTTGCCGACGGCGTAAACACCATTCCTCTGCGCTATGGTGGCTCTGTCAGAGGTGGTTGGGATGGTCATTCTTCAGAGGAGAGGTCGAGATCCCGGGGCGAACGCATCAGGCATTGTGCATGACGACTGAGTGAGCCGGAACGCCGCACTGCCAATCCAAACCCTCCACGTGGCAGTAAGCTCCGTACCTGACCAAGTGCGGTCCTAGTGCCAGTGGAGTGTCAGAACCGCGCCGGGAATAGTCCAGATTTCTTCCAGTTGTGGGCAGACAATATGCGGTCGTGATCTGTATGTGGTCTCGCCATCCAACGCCAGCTGGCCGTTAGTGAAGAGGGATGATTTTTGAGCTTCTGGTGGAGAGAGAGCGTCGTATCGAAGTTGACTTCGATACGACTTTGGCGGATGACATGAGGCGCAGGAGAAGATCAAGCAGGAACCTGACTCCACCATACGGAACTCAACCAAGTCTGGGAGCACAGTCTACAGATCCAACTTATAGCAGCGCCTGGCACTCGTCAAACTCATCCCATGGCTTGGAAGAAGAAAATGTGGATGGAATGAAAACGGTTTGGCTGCTTGTAGGCCAGTCGCAGCGCCCTATTTGCAGAGGTTTACTGTTGAATATACTCTAAATAGTTTTTTCGCTATAGTTGCAGGTGAAATTTTCATGTTCTGAGGCTTCGCTGAGCAGTGAGTGAACAGTGCAGAAAATGGGTTTTCAGCCCGAGGGACCTGTAGCTTTCAGACCAACAAACATAAAAATTGAATTTGCAATTGAATTTGTTCTGCAGATACTAGAAAGACCCCTTCTGCTAAGCTGGTGTGCGCTCATGACTCCTGTTTGGACTCTGGCTAGAATCAACCAGCAGTCCAAGTACGTCATAATCGGCAGACTCTCTCTCCTTCGTAGTTCGAGCCACTCCTCCATGCACTTAGCGAAAAAACGAGGCCCTAGACACTAGAGACCGTGTTGTGGAAGTAGACGTCTGCAAGATCTATGGAGGTCATACACTCTCACACTATGATTCACTCCAGGAATCTGCTGGTAGTCCGGAACCGCTGTCTGATCATGAATTGGTTGAGGAGACTGAGATCCAGAACAGGTCTCCTCTCTCCTGTCTTCTTGGGTTCCAGAAAGAACCCGGAGTAAAACCCAGTGTAGGAGGATAGCTTTGGCAGTAGCTCGATTATTTCCTTTGACAGGAGATCGCGGTCCTCCTCCATCAGACATGACCGCTCGTTCTCTGAGTTCACTCAGGTCCATGTGGTGACGCAGAACCTTGGGGTTGACTGTGAAGCTGAAGGGCGTGTCAATGACCGTTTATTTTCTCAATCCATATGTGGAGGTGAGGAGACAGGCGCCCTGAGCACAGGAGCGGATCTGGCCTCCAGGGCGGGTCAAGGACGAAAGGGTCGTTGGTGCTCTGCGCCCTCTCCTCTGGTGACTTCAAGTCTGGTTTGTCAAAAACAGACTCGCTTTTGTCATCTGAGCCGTCAGAGGAATTCGGTTCCCCAAACTTGCAGTGTACCTTGATCTGACACTGCAATTCTCCTAAGATGGAGACCCGAGGGACTGGCCCAATCATCCTCAGAAAGAGATGACTCTGTAGATGACGATGTCCTGCTTGCCTCTGAGAGGATTGGAGGGCTGCAGAGAACAGAATAACAGACAGACATCACATCAGACATCGCACGAGGGAGCTGAGAACAGAGCAGGTCTGGCAAGTAGCACCTACTGAGTGATCCTCTGAAGTGGTGGCTTTCACGGTCCTGTGGCGACACCTGCTGGAAACTGGCGTGTCTGAGCAATAAGAAGAGTCAATAGCTGAATTGAAACTTCCCTGACTTTTGGCTGGAACCGGGATCTGTTGTGAGACGGGAAAGAGTTATTTGACGCCTGTGCTTCTTATTATGGTGAATCTGGGGAAAGACATAACTTCTTGGCTCCAGAAACTTCCCCAGGGACAGTTCTGGCATCAGGGATAAAGAGGCAGAGAGACCGTTACTATTCTGCTTGGTCTCCTGAGACGATGTCAAACAAAAACAAAGTTTAGAAGCCGGAGTTTGGACTCACTGGAACCGGAAGAGAACATGGCGGCTGATAAACCCTAATTTTGGGCAGAGAAGAGACAGACCCGATACCAAAGAAATGCATCTTATTATTTTTCAAGTTAGACTTTGGTTTAGATGCATACTTGTAGATAAAAAGTTCTTCCTACGCTTTTGGAGGGGGCAGAGGTGAGAGCAGTCGACTGGTCTCTCCGAGAGGAGCGGCGATGATCAGCCCGGCAATTATACGGTGTTCCCCCCAGCCGGCGACTGTTGTGTCTCCAAAATCTCTGGTGGAGTCCACGGAGCTCATAAAGAGCGCGATGATGTTCTCAAGCGCTATGAGCGGTTTGCGGACACCATTCACCATTCTACTGCGCGATGGTGGCTCTGTCAGTGCCGGGTGGGATGGTCACTCCTCAGGGGGGAGGTCAAGCTCCAGGGGCGAGGGCATCGAGCATCGTGCATGACCGCTGAGTGAGAGGGAACGCTGGCCCATAACTCCAAACCCTCCACCAATTAAGCTCCGTACCTGACCACGTGCGGTCCTAGTGCCAGTGGAGTGTCAGAAATGCGCCGGGAATAGTCCGGATTGAATTGGACTAGCAGTGGATGTTTACCCAACAGACGGCAGTCCACATCCATTTGGCATTATATGCTTTGAGTGTTGCGGGTGCTTTAGCATTTCAAATAGTGAACTGCACTTAGGGGGGGCAGGGGACTGCCTGCTAGCCTTGAAGTAGCCATGCTTTGAGGGGACGCCCCAGGATTGGAGGTCCGCTCATAATTTGGATATGGACCACGGAAACTTCAGGCAGGACTGAGGTCTGGTCGCAGTCACGGGAGAGACTTGTCACATCACCGCAGGAGTGGATTTAACCGGAGGAGACTCAGCGTGAGACCAGAGGACATCGGGATCTTTGACAGCAGCTTTTCCCGGGGCAGTCGGCAGACCGGAAGAAATTTCTGTTTGTGTGGAAAACTTGTTTGAAATAAAAGCATTGCTTGAAGCATCGCATTTGCGTTTTTTTTATTATTATTCGTATTGAATTCGCTCCTTCCAGCGCCTTGGCCTCAACGTCTCCTCCGGCCTGGTAGCCTGGGGGCCTGTCCGCGAACCTGGCGACACTGCTCAATGATGGTCCAGACATTTGATTCGTTCTCCCAAGTGGGTTGAAGAGACATGCCCTATGATAGCCAAAGCTGAAAGGAAAACTTACAGGAGGTATCAACACAGCAGGTTTTATTCACGGTTCCAACTTCCAACAAACCAAATGATGACACGGCAACATAAAAAGAGCGCCCCAAATTTGTGATCCCAAATAATCCCATGACACATAACAAAACGTCCATTGAAGAACTTCTTTTCCGGTTTGCTGTGCAGGCTGAATATGAAGCCTCAGGCATTTTGAGGCCTCATGTGCTGTCTCTTCCGAGAGGCGCACTGGACCCTGGAGCACAGGATGGTCTGATGTTGGCAGTGAGCTGCACCTGGGTCACCTCATCCCCCGGACAGAGTTGTCTTGAGTGCACAAATAGGCCAAACTGTTGGCCATCGCTCTGATCTGTGCACCTCCCTTCCGCCCTTCCCCCCATGCAGGTCCGGAAGTAGAGGCGAGCCGCCTTGCGATCTCCGGACACTGAGAGGGCTCCATCCCAGCCTGGCATCAGCGTGGCTCTCATTACGTCGGTGATGGAGGTGGCACTTTCTTCTTTCCGGTCACATGCGCCGCCGGAATATAATTGCATAACTGTGCTGGATTTGAGATAGTAGAACAACCTAACAATATGCATATTAACGTTGACTTTGAATGAACCGAAGGAGACAAGTGATCCAAACACAAAAGCAGAGCTTGACACAAACAGTGCAAGAAGCAATGCAGTCCTTGGCCACTCTGGGGCCAGGGGGCGATGTGTTCAACTTCTCCATCCTGCAGTGACCCTAATCCGAGTGTAGCCAGGATTAAGGGGGAGCACAGGTGAGCAATCTGAAACCCATCCGGAACTCTGAATCAGCCATGAGGTCATCTTGACCACAAAGCTTAACCGCCAGCCTTGCAACGTGGCCTGACCTGAGAACCATGGGCCGTCCATACCGGACGTCTGACTGGCACAGCTGGCTCCTTTGCCAGACTGCCATCAATGAGATGCACGTTTGGCTGCACTGAACCGCCTGCATTGTCACCGGCGATGTTGCTTTGGTATGACTGATGGAGGAGTGCCCAGACTCCTGTCGATATCTCGGATGGCCAGGGCCTCAAACTTGACCGGCCTATGACAGTTCCGAGGCCACCGCCACACCTGGGGTCTATCCAGCCTGAATGAATGAATGAATGGGTTGTGAAGATGTAGCATTAACATCCCTTCATACATAGAGTGTAATTTTACACCCCAGGTGGCAGGACTGCCGCCTCAACTTTGCCACCGTAAGCTGAAATAGAAGGTGGCATTAACAACCCCTCATATATGGAGTGTAACTTACACTCTGGATCAGCAGGAACTGTGTTGCCCTCTTTTAGCCAATATATGGCTGAAATAGAATGTGGCATTAACAATCCTCCATTCCTGGAGAGAAATCATTTACTGAGCAGCAACAGTCAGGTTTCTAGTCTGAGCTGAGCAAGGAAGAGGGAGTTTATTCACAAATGAATAGACAGTTATGCAGGAATCTGGTGGATACTGAGACGCTGCACACTCCACTGCACTGTAATGAAGCAGATACCGGTGTCCCAGAGCGAGTGCTGTGGGCCTACTGGTCGCAGGGTTTGGCTGCTCCTGAAGACAGAAAGACAAGAGGGAAGGAGGATGCAGACACAACAGACAAATAGTGGTAAGCAAAAGTAGAGATTGATGACCAAGAAGCTGCCTGGCAGTTTTCTTTAAGAAGTCCTTGAAAGCAGCAACAGATGTTTCCAGGCATCTCGTCGACTGTGCTCTCAGGGATTCCGGTGCCTGTTTTCCCGCTGTCTCATAGGCTTTCATGATGGAAATTCTAAGCCAATTTTACAACCTTTGAGGGGACAGTGCCTGCCGCTTCTTTCCACCAGGGAGAGCCACCCACAGAGTGTCGGACTTTCTGAAGGGTGGGACTCGATCCAGTTAAGCTTTTAGCTCTCTGACCGGACATATTTTGAGTAAACGCTCATGCTCTTCGTCTGAATGAGGAGGAGTGCAGAAAGCCATTACTGAAAACGAGCTGACCTGCGAAGAAGAAGAGAGACATTTAGGTGCGAAGGCAGGGTTGGGTGTAAGTGATACCGCCGAGTCATCGTCACCAAAAGAGATGCAATCAGGGCTGATCGAAAAAGATCTGCATCTGACACATCTCCGGATACCAGCTGGAGCTGGGGCTGTCTGGAGCTACGAGAATCATTCTCACTCTCTACAGTTGAATTCTCCTCATAAGAAAATGAAGAAGGCAATGAGGAGGAAAGGCATACAGGAGGCCTTCTGGCCACCTTGGATGAGCCAGGGCGTCCACTCCCTGTGGAGGGTCGTCGGATCTACGGGGAGAGAACCAGAGAGGACATTTGAAGTTCTCTCTGCTCGCAAAGACATCAGCCACTGGGTGGCCGAAAAACTCCCTGATCATATTTGACATCTCCTGAGATAAACTCCATTCATCTGGCAGTGGTCTCCGAGATAATCCATCTGGTGCCACATTGTCTCCACCTGGCACATGCAGAGCCCTCAATGAGGCTAAATGTAGCAGCTCAGGGAAAAAATCTTTCTGGCTAGGTTGTGTAACGTAGACGACCTCACGCCACCCTGGCGGTTGAAATTGGCCACTGTGGTGGAGCTGTCTGATCTCACCATAACGTGGTTCCCACTAAGATGGAGAGAAAGGGCCAAAAACTGCCAACAGTTCCAGTACGTTAATGTGACGACCTTCGGAACTGCTCCAGAAAGAAGAGTTCTTACAATCCAAGTGCGATGGAGGTTTGAAGCAGAGTCACATCTCTCAAAGCTCTTGGATACACTTTCACCAACCGTCTCTGATCCCGAACAGGATGAAGATTGAGCCGGCTGAACCATGACTGCCGACTTCGCATGTTCAGGAGACCCAGGCGTATGACGGAGTGGGCTGCTGACATCATGCCCAGGAGCGTCATAATCCATTAGGCTGGGACCACACATAGACGAACCGCCAGAACCTGGGCTGACAGATTTGAAATAGAAAGTATCTTCTCGTCTGTCAAGCGAGCGCACTCTTCATGAGAGTTCAGAAGTACACCAAGAAAAGCTGTAAGCTGAGATGGCTGGAGTTGACTCTTTTCTTGGTTCACCGGAAAGCCAAGGTGGCTTTCGTGGTCCAACACCATTCTGGTGTGAGCTAACGACTCTTCCCTCGATCTGGCGAGCATTAACCAGTCGTCTAGGTAAGACAAGATCCTGAGGCCCCTTGCCCTCAAGGACTGTAGGGTTGTGTCGACCATCTTAAAGAAGGTTCTCTGAGCCAGAGAGTAGCCAAACGGGAGCCTCCGGAACTGAAAAAGTCGGCCGTCCAATGCGAAGTGGAGATATCGCTTATGAGCAGGCCAAATTGGCACGTGACAATAAGCGTCCGTGAGGTCGATGGACGTCAGCCAGTCTCCATGACGCATGCACTTCAGGAGACTTTTGAGGAGTAACTGACTCAATCATGCCTCAATCAAACACTGACCTCGTTCTGAAGACAGACATTTTTTGCCGGATCTGACGCATTCTCAGAATGCCATTAAACTGAGGTTGGCACTGGCTGAATTGGAGAGGATAACCCACCTTCAGAATCCTTTTGATCCAAATAGAATAAGCTGGATAGTGAGCTTCCCACATAGGAGAACATAGCAAGCTCTGGATGAAACCTGTGTTATCTCGACATCCATTTGACACCTCTGATGTAAGTCCTGCCTGAAGCGTCCGTGGCAACGGGATGAGCAGCTGTCGGTCTCGTCGTCCCTCCAGTATCCCCCAGGTTTCGGTCGAGCGACACAGCAGGCTGGGTATCAGTTCCGACAGCCATCAGCACTTGAGTTTTGCCTCTCCGCAACGCCACAATCACCGCGCGCATGGACATTTGTAACTCCTTTTGGCGGCCTTCAAAACAAACAATGTGTGCTGTGTGATGGGGAGAACGCTGGCCGGTGGAAGGCGGGCCTGACCCGAGACTGAGTCCAGCATGACCCCCAGAAAGGTCGTGCTCTGACTGAGAATAAGCGCGCTTATCAGGAGGTTTACTCTGAACCTCAATAACGCAATGTGCTCCAACACCAAGCCGGTGTGCGCTCATGACTCTTGTTTGGACCTGGTGAGAATCAACCAGTAGTCCAAGTACGTCAGAATCCGCAGACCATGTCTCCTTAGTGGTTCGAGCCCCACCTCCACGCACTTGGCCAAGGTGCGAGGCACTAGAGAGCTGTATGTACAAAAACACATTTTTGAAGCCGGAGAGCTGCCACTCAAATTCGCACTAACTGTAACCGGAAGATAACTTGGCAGGTAATAAACCCTAATTTTGGGCAGAGAAGAAACAGACCCGATTCCAAAGTAATGGCTCTTATTTTTTATTCAATTTAGACTTTGGTTTAGATGCATACTTTTAGATACAAAGTTATCTTCTTACGCTTTTGGAGGGAGCAGAGGTGAGAGCAGCCGACTGGTCTCTCCAGGAGGAGCAGCGATGATCAGCACGTCTATGAGCCGGACAGCTGGGCTCACCCCGCCCCTTTTTCCTATAGTTTCAGGTGGAATTTTCATGTTCTGATGCATCCCCGAGCAGTAAGTGAACAGTGCAGAAAACGCGTTTTCAGCCCGAGAGAAGCTCAGATTCAGAGCAGGAAAAAGAAAAAAAGTTGATAACCCCTTGAAATACAGTTCAGAAAGGTAGATTAAGTGTTGAACATACAACAAAGAGTGTTTTTCCTGTAGTTGCAGGTGAAATTTTAATGTTCTGTGTCCCCCCAAAGCAGTGACTGAATAGAGCAGAAAAAGTGTATTCAGCCCAAGAAAATGTGGTTTTCAGTCCGACAAAAATAAAAACGTTGATAACTCTGAAAACGTGTGGTTCCAGCCTTATGGATTATGAGGCTCCTGGGCATGATGTCAGCAGCCCACTCCGTCGTCCGCCAGGGTCTCCTGAACATGCGAAGTCTGCAGTCAGGGTTCCGACCGCTCAATCTTCAACCTGTCCGGGATCAGAGACGGTTGGTGAAAGTGTCTCCACGAGCTCTGACAATTGTGAGGTTTAGGAACTCTGCTTCAAACCTCCGTCGCACTTTATCCTTGCATTGTCAAAACACTTCTTTAAAAGTATTTACAGATGCATCTCTGTCAGGCTGGGTAGGCCACCATGATCAACATGCGTCATTGGGATCTGGAGCAGTTCCAAAAGTCGTTCCACTAACCTGCTGGAACTGTTCGCAGTTTTTAAAGTGTTGGTGGCTCTTTCTCTCCATCTAAGTGGGAACCACGTTATGGTGAGATCAGACAGCTCCACCACAGTGGCCTATATCAACCACGAGGGTGGCGTGAGGTCGTCTGTGTTACACAACCTAGCAAGAAAGATTTTTTCTCTGGGCTGATGTAGAATTAGCCTCATTGAGGACTCTGCATGTTCCAGGTGGAGACAATGTGGCAGCAGATGGATTATCTCGGAGACCACTGCCAGTTGAATGGAGTTTATCTCAGGAGACGGCAAATATGATCTTGGAGTTTTTCGGCCACCCAGTGGCTGATCTCTTTGCGAGCAGAGAGAACTACAAATGTCCTCGCTGGTTCTCTTTCCGTAGATCCGATGACCCTCCACTGGGAGTGGACGCCCTGGCTCATCCAAGGTGGCCAGAAGGATTCCTGTATGCCTTTCCTCCTCATTGCCTTAATCTAAACAGCCCCAGCTCCAGCTGGTATCCGGACATGTGTCAGATGGGGATCAAAGGCCCCTGGGAGTTCTCTCCATCGAGGTCAGCGCTTCTGCAAGCATCAGAAACCCTGAGGTCTCCGCCAATAATAGGACGACCCCTCACGGTTTGGCTTCTCCAGGGTTAAGAATTAGTCACTTGCCTCCTGATGTCCAATTGACTCTTCAGAACGTTTAAGCTCTGCCAACCCTCAGAGCATACAATGCTAATTGCACATTTTTTCCCCAATGGTGTGGAACCCAGTCAGCCTTCCCAGAATCGGCGCCTGTTTCTCTAATCCTCTCTTTTCTCCAGCATCTGGTTAATGAAGATCGGAGCTGCACCACATTACGGGTTTATGTAGCAGCCCATTCCATGCTACACAATGGTCTGGACGGCCACCCCTTTGGCGAGCATCGTCGAGTGAGCCGTTTCATGAGAGGAGTGAAAAGGCTTAGACCAACCTCAAGACATTTATGTCTCTACTGGGTCCTGCCGCTGGTACTCAATTCACTCTCCTTTCGAGCCACTCGATGAGGCCTCCCTGGAGCTAGCAGCTTACAAGGCAGCTCATCTTATAGCCTTAGCTTCACCAAAGAGAGTGGGAGAGCTGAGTTCTTTTTCCATCTGCCCTGATTGCATCTCTTTTGGTGACAATGACTCGGCGGTGTCACTTAGACCCAACCCTGCCATCGCACCTAAATGACTCTCTTCTTCTTCACAGGTCAGCTCCTTTTCAAGAAAGGTTTTATGCCCTCCTCCCCATTCAGACGAGGAGCATGAGCATTTACACAAAATGTGTCCGGTGAGAGAGCTAAAATCTTAATTGGGTCGAGTCCCACCCTACATAAAAGACGGACAGTCTGTGGGTGGCTGTCGCAGATGGTAAGATGGGGCAGGCGCTGTCCCCTCACAGGTTGTCGCATTGGCTTAGAATTGCCATCATGAAAAATGACCTGGCAACATCTGTGGCTGCTTTCAAGGGAGTATCTCTGGCAGAAATCTGCCAGGCAGCTTCTTGGTCATCAATCTCGACTTTTGCTCACCACTATTTGTCTAATGTGTCTCCATCCTCCTTCCCTCATGTCGTTCTGTCTTCAGGAGCAGCCGAACCCTTCGACGAATAGTCCCTCATTGACAGCACTGGCTCTGGGACACCAGTATCTGCTTCATTACATTGCTGTGGGGTGTGCAGCGTCCCAAGATCCACCAGATTCCTGCATAACTGTCTATTCATTTGTGAATAAACTCCCTCTTTCTTGCTCAGCTGAGACTAAAACCCTCACTGCAGCTGCTCAGTAAATGATTTCTCTCCAGGTATGGAGGATTGTTAATGCCACATTCTATTCAGCCGTATCGTGGCTAAAAGAGGGCAACGCAGTTCCTGCTGATTCAGAGTGTAAGTTTCACTCTATATATGAGGGGTTGTTAACGCCACCCTCTATTTCAGCTTACGGTGGTAAAGGCGAGGCGGCAGCTCCTGCCACCTTGAGTGTAAAATTACACTCTATGTATGAGGGGTTGTTAATGCTACATCTTCACAACCCATTCATTCAATCAGGCTGGACAGACAGGCTGGTGGCGTAGGGACTATCATAAGATGGCCCATCCGAGATATCGACAGGACTCTGGCCTCACCTCCGTCCGTCATACCGAAGCAACATCGCCGGTGACATTGCAGACGGTTCAGTGCAGCAAAACGTGCATCTCATTGACAGCAGTCTGGCAAAAGAGCCAGCTGTGCCAGTCAGACTTCCGGTCTGGACGGCCCATGGTTCTCAGGTCAGGCCATGTTGCAAGGCTGGGGGTTAAGCTTTGTGGTCAAGATGACCTCTTGGGTGATTCAGAGTTCCGGATGGGTTCCGGATTGCTCACCTGAGCTCCCCCTTCATCCTGGCTACACTCGGATTCCAGTCACTGCAGGATGGACGAGATTAACTCATCGCCTCCTGGCCCCGGAGTGGCCAAGGACTGCGTTGCTTCTTGCACTTTTTGTGCCATGCTGTGCTTTAGTGTTTGGATCACTTGTCTCCTTCGGTTCATCCAAACAAAGACAACGTTAATAAGCATATAGGTTGTTCTACGATCTCAAATCCAGCACAGTTATGAGGCTAGTTTCTTTTGAAACATTGGGAGTGATTTGTAAAGCCATCACAACACTTCTCTCTCCATCTTACTTCAACGGGGTGGGATGAGAGTGTGAATCGTGCCTATATTCCGGCGGCGCATGTGACCGGTAACAATTTGCAGGCAGATGGTGACCATCCAGTTTACCCGATCAAGTCCGACATGCCTCTGTGCTTGGCTGAAGCTAAACGGCGTTGCTCCCTTAAATAGGAGGATGTCGGCATCACGAGCTATGAAATACCGGTGCGTCACGGCGTGCGGCAATCGTTCTCCCATGACTGCGATGAGACGTCAGTCTCTGCTGAAGTTTCCGTGGTCCAGATGAGGCACTCCGCTCATCTTCATTTCTCAAGCTCCCTCGCTTGATGTGCCAGGTGCATCGGCTCCGGTGGCGCATTTGAGGGGTAAGAAGAAAGTGCAACGTCCATCACCGACGTAATGAGAGCCACGCTGATGCCGGGGTTCGGCCAAAACCTGGCTGGGACGGAACCCTCTCAGTGTCCGGAGATCGTACGACGGCTCCCCTCTACTACCGGACCTGCATGGGGGGAAAGGAGCTGCACAGATCAGAGCGATGGCCAACAGTTTGGCCTTTTTGTGCTCTCAAGACAACTCTGTCCGGGGGATGAGGTGACCCAGGTGCAGCTGACTGCCAACATCGGACCATCCTCTGCTCCAGGGTCCAGTGCGCCTCTCGGAGGAGTCAGCGCATGAGTCCTCAGAATGCCTCAGGCCTCATATTCAGACTGCACAGTAAACCGGAGAAGAAGTTCTTCAATGGACGTGTTGTGATGTGTCATGGGATTATTTGGGGTCACAACTTGGGGGCGCTCTTGTTATGTTGCCGTGTCACCATCCGGTTTGTTGGAAGTTGGAATCGTGAATAAAACCTGCTGTGTTGATACCTCCTGTGAGTCCTTTCAGTTTCGGCCATCACTGTTAGCGACGAGGATAAAGAACGAGACTTTTTGCAAACCGGTCACTGTGGTAACTGACGGCAACGTTTTTGTGTAGTTTGTTCATCATAGCGATAATCATGGCGGCTACTGTGGGTACAGTGACGCCTTTCGAAGCTAGTTCGCATTCATGGGAGGACTATTGCGAAATTTTGGAACATTTTTTTATTGCAAACGTCATTGAAGATGAGGATATACAGCGCGCAGTGTTGCTCAGCAGTGTCGGGGCCCAGGCATATGCGGAGCATTTGAGGAACCTGTTGAGACCGGAAAAACCAGGGGATCGTTCGTATGCTGAACTGGTCATCCTTTTGAGGAATCATTTCCATCTGAAACCGAGTGAGATTATGCAACGATGGAAGAAGAATAGAAGGACTGAAGAGACCGTTTGTGACTACGTGGCGGAGTTGAGGAACTGGCTCATGATTGTAACTATGGTGAGACACTGACTGTGATGCTGAGAGACCGCTTGGTGTGTGGGTTCAACGACGACAGGATACAGAGGAAGCTGCTGTCGCAGGATGGACTGACATTTGACAGAGCGTTCAAAGTGGCCTTAGCGATGGAAGCTGCAGATAGAGACATGATGAACCCACGAGGTGTGAAGGACTCACTCCAAGGAAGTGGATCATCACCGGTCAACAAAGTGGAAGAGACGAGGGCAGTAGTGTCCATGGAGTCGAGAAGGTGCTATAGATGTGGTGGAGAGACTCACTTGGCCAGTGATTGCCGGTTTGCTGAGGTCAAATGTCATAACTGTGGAAAAGTGGATCACTTAAAGACAGTACGTAAAAGTATGACAGAGGTGAGGGAGACAAAACAAACAAGAAAAAGGGGGAAAGGTACAACGCCGTCGAACAAATTTCATGCAGGAGAAGGATGACAGTGAAAATGAAGAGATGTTTACAGTGACAGATAAAAGAAGATGCAGCAGTGAGGAACTGGACATTCCTAGAGTAGAGCCGTTGAGGGTAAATGGAAAGAAGGTGGTTTTTGAGGTAGACACCGGCTGCAGTTACACTATTATGGCTCAACAGATGGTTGACAAAACAGAACTAACACTAAACTTGTGGACTGCAAGATAAAGTTAAAAACATATGGAGGTCATCAGGTTCCAGTGGTGGGGGCAATTAAGGTCAAGGTTGAACACAATGATCAGATCAAATGGCTGCCTGTCATTGTTGAAAGGTTGGTGAAAGGTTCAGGAGCAAGTCTTCTGGGCAGAGGCAGGATGAAAGCATTCCAGATAGAGGGGCAGTTTGTCCACAAAACAGATGAGGTGGACAGTTCCCTGCAAGAGGTTCTCTCCCGACATGAGAAGGTATTCAAAGAAGAGTTAGGGTCATTAAGGGCCACAGCCAAGATTCATGTGGCTCAGGATGCCACGCCCTTATTTTACAAACCCAGGTCGGTTCCATTTGCCATTAAAAGAAAAGTGGAAATCGAACTTCAGAGACTAGCAGAGGAAAGAATATTGGAACCTGTGATGTTCTCTGAATGGGCAGCACCTATTGTGCCTGTGTTCAAACCTGATGGTAGTGTGAGGATTTGTGGAGATTATAAATTAACAGTGAACAAAGTCTCCACGACCGAACAGTATCCGATTCCAAGAATGGAGGATATGATGGCAAGCCTGCAGGGGGACAGAAGTTCACAAAACTCGATATGAGCCAAGCATATCAGCAAATAGTCCTTGAAAAAGAATCAAGGAATTTTGTGAGTGTCAACACTCACAAAGGTCTTTTAACATATACACGTCTGCCTTTTGGAGTAAACTCCAGTCCTGCTATTTTCCAACGCACCATGGAGAATGTACTTCAAGGTATGTTAAATGTGGCAGTGTATTTACATGAAATTATATTGAGAGGAAGAGATGACAGCTCTCATCTGCAAACACTCAACGTAGTGCTGCAGAGGTTGGAGGATAAAGGCCTGAAGTTGTAACGGAGAAAGCGTCAGTCCATGGAAAACAAAGTAACATTCTTGGGTCATCAGGTGGACAGGACAGGCCTGCATCCAATGCCAGCGAAGGTCAAAGCAGTCCAGGAGGCTCTGGTGCCACGGTCTGTAAGTGAACTTAACCCTCGTATTATGATGAAAAAAAATTACATTGATTATGTTGGGGGTCATTTTGACACACACTGTGTAAATCCACTCAAAACAGTCAAAAAAACAGATTGAACCAATCTTCAATCTTCAAAACATCTTCATTTTAGATTATATAAAAATTTGTAAAACAGACATAGAACACATTTTCAATTTCAACCCTATATTTAAGAGCAATTTCAGTTTTTCCCTCCTCACAAACAGTTTTATTTTCATTTAACTTGACCCATTTTTCAATGTTCAATATGTTCAATGCTCTCCACATGATGGACAGACTGTAACTGTGTGTTTTGTAGATGCAATTCTTGCATTTCACAAAACAGGTACTTGTTTTACTGTCAGATCTCGCATCTTTTCCGTTTCTTCACACCTGTATCCAATGCATCCTTGGCAGATTGGTAGGGTGATGTGAGCTTGACCTTTGTCAATGACAGCAGCAGTTGCTGGGCATCGAGGTGGCCTGGCTTGACTCTGCAGCTTGGGAGTGACGGGACATAGGCATTGTAAGCAGACACAACAACGATGTTGCAGAAAATCACCAAGGGCCAATGGGCAGTCTTGCGCTGGCAGCTGTATGTTGCTGTGACTTTGTCAACTCCTTTTTTGGTGCAGTTTCAGTCCAGGATCATGTGTGGCTGCATGTCTTCTCTTGTGCTTAGAGATGCATCTCTGTGCATTGTGCTCATTACAAGAACATTCTTGTTTCTCTTTGGGCAGTATGAAACAACTGTTGCCTTGTCACTGAAAGCAAATATTGAGCAATGCAGAGGTCTGCCCTGCACCTTCAGAATTTCCTTGGGAAGGTCTGGCTTCTTTCTTCTGACTGTTCCCGCTGTCCAGCTTTTTCTTCTGAAGTTCATCTCCAAGGAGATAGAATGTAAGCCCTTCACTCATGTCCATCACTACACGCATCCCCTGATTGTTCTCGGGTGCTCTTCCAGGTAGCTTTCCAGCGTATACTTTCATATTACAGGCATAGCTAGATTTTGCATCACAGGCCACCCATATTTTGATGCCATACTTGGCAGGCTTGTTGGGCACGTACTGTAAACCTTCTGTAGCTCATTTTTGGTTTGTCAAAGAGACTACATGAGAACACTGACAAGAACAAGGGAGAGAAAGTTATCCCTCTACACACAGCTGGGTCTGAATGGCTATTCAGACAATCAAATCAATCAAAATACACATAGCTGGGCAGTCTAAATAGGTATATCAAAGAGACATGTTTATTTTGGATCTGAACAGCCACTTACCCACATTAAAGAATCCGGGTCAAAATGACCCGCAACATCATCTTTGTATACAAGCTCTGTACAGACATGCCACTTGACATCAAAGTGTCCAGATTTTACACACCTGTTCATTACCCTTGATGAGGAAAAGTCACAAAATTTTATGAAGAAAAAGTCAGGATAACCACTACTTTTATGAACACAAAAACGGATATCGGTCAAATTGACCCTAAGCATAATACGAGGGTTAAAGCTTTTCTAGGTCTGCTAAACTTTTATAACTTGCCGAACTTGTCTACTGTGCCGGCTCAATTACACAAGTTACTGAGGAAAGATGACAAACGGAGGTGGGAGGTTGAGCAAGAAGAGGCTTTTAAGCAGGCAAAGAAGTTACTACAAAGCAGTCAAGTGTTGGTTCATTATGATGAACAAAAACTTACTGCTGTCATATGATACCTCACCTTATGGGGTGGGGGCAGTCTTGGCACACAGGCTGGAAGGGGGAGCAGAAAAGCCTGTGGGTTATGCCTCGCGCACACCCACAGCAGCAGAAAAAAACTATTCACAGTTGGATAAAGAGGGCTTAGCAGTCATTTTTGGGGTGCAGCACTTTCACAAATATTTGAGTGGATCGGTTTGCCAGGAAGCGCGGCAATCGTTCTCCCCTGACTGCGATGAGACTTCAGTCCTGCATGAAGTTTCCGTGGTTCAGATGAGCCGCTCCGCACCTCTTCTTCTCTTGATGTGCCAGATGCGCCGGCTGTAATTTCACAATTACAGAGTCACTCACTCACGCCTCTTTAATTTCACAATCAGATTTTGTGGAGTGCCCTGGCACTTCCAGTGAAGTAGAAAGGCTGGTGTAATATTCCTGGAATATGTTTGTGTCCAGCTGTCCCTGGAGCCTGCCTCCCTCCCAAACAGTCCTTTAACACGGGGCAGAAATTATGAGCGGACCTCTGATCCTGGGGTGTCCCCTCAAAGCATGGCTACTTCAAGGCTGGCAGGCAGTCTTTTGCCCCCCGAAGTGCAGTTCACTATTCGAAATGCTAAAGTACCCGCAACACTCAAAGTATATAATCCCAAATGAGTGTGGACTGCCGTCTGTTGGGTAAACATCAACTGCTCGTCCAATTCATTCCGGACTATTCCCGGCGCAGTTCTGACACTCCACTGGCACTCGGAACGCACGTGGTCAGGTACGGAGCTTTCTGCCAGGTGGAGGGTTTGGATTTTGCGGCACGACGCTCGCTCTCACTCAGCCGTAATGTGCGATTCCCTCGCCCCTGGAGCTTGACATCCCACATGAGGAGTGACCATCACACCCAGCGTGACAGAGCCACCATCGCGCAGTAGAATGGTGTCTCAGCCGTCGGCAACCGGCTCATAGCGCTTGAGAACATCATCGCACTCCTTATGAGCTCCGTGGACAGGCTCATCCATCGCAGAACCTCTCTCAGTCCACCAGAGATTCAACAGTCCGTCGGCATGGTGCTCTGCTCGCGGCGCCTCCTCCACACACAGCCGCCCGGGGGGAACACCGTATAATAGCCGCGCTGATCATCGCTGCTTCTCTTGGAGAGACCAGTCGGCTGCTCTCACCTCTGCTGTATGCTTTGTATCTAAAAGCATACATCTAAACCAAAGTCTAACATGTAAAAAAATGAGATTCATTACTTTGGTATCGGGTCCGCTTCTTCTCTGCCTAAAATTCAGGATCATCACCCGCCAAGATCTCTTCCGGTTCCAGTCAGTCCGAACTCCGGCTTAAAAAATGTGTTTTTGTTTGACATCGTCTCATGAGACAGAGCAGTAAAGTAATGGTCTATCTGCCACGTTATCCCTGACGTCAGAACTGTACCTGGGGAAGTTTCTGGAGCTTGGTGGTTTTCCTCAGATTAGCCACAATAGGAAGCATAGGCATCAAATATCACTTTCCCGTCTCTCTACAGATCCCGGTTGCAGCCAAAAGTCAGGAGAGTTTCAATTCTGCCATTAACTTTTCTTATTCCTCAGACTCGCCAGTTTCCAGCAGGGGTCGCCACAGGACCACGAAAGCCACCTCTTCAGAGGATCTCACAGTAGGCGCTGCGTGCCAGACCTGCTCTGTTCTCAGCTCCTTCACGCGATGTCTGATGCGATGTCTGTCTGCGATGTCTGTCTGCGATGTCTGTCTGCGATTCTGTTCTTTGCAGCCCTCCAAACCTCTCAGAGGCAAGCACGACATCGTCATCTACAGAGTCATCTCTTTCTGAGGATGATTGGGCCGGTCCCTCGGGTCTTCATCTTAGGAGAATTGCAGCGTCAGATCAAGGTACACTGCAAGATTGGGGAACCGAATTCCTCTGACGGCTCAACTGACAAAAGCGAGTCTGTTTTTGAAGAACCAGCGGGACTTGAAGTGCCCAGAGGAGTGGGCGCTGAGAACCGACGAGCCTTTCATTCTAGGCCCTCCCGGGAGGCCGGGTCCGCTCCTGTGCTCAGGGCGCCTGTCTTGACAGAGTATCTTCCGAATTGAAAGCGCCTGTCTCCTCACCAGCCCATATGGATCGAAAAAATACACGGCCTTTGACACGCCCTTCAGTTTCACAGTCAACCCCCAGGTTCTGCGACACCATGTGGACCTGAGTGAACTCAGAGTTCCAGCGGTCATGTCTGATGGAGGAGGACCGCAGTTAGAGGGGTGACTGAGAACATGAAATTTTCACTTACAGCAATAGGAATAACACTCTTTCTAGTGTGATCAACACTAAACCTCTACGAATAGGGCGCTTGCTTCCAAGCCATGGGATGAGTTTGACGAGAGCCAGGCACTGCTATGAGGTGGATCTGTAGACTGTGTTCCCAGACTTGGCTGAGTTCCGTGTGGTGGAGTCAGGCAAGTTCCCGCTTGATCTTCACCTGTGCCTCATGGCATCCGCCGGCCGTCGTATCGAAGTTGAGCTCTCTCTCCACCTCCTGCTCAAGAATCATCCCACTTCACTGATGGCCCACTGGCGGTGGTTGGCGAGACTACACACGTGGCGCTACCGCATGTTGTCTGTCCCACATCTGGAAGAAATCTGGACTATTCCCGTCGCAGTTCTGACACTCCACTGGCACTCGCACCGCACGTGATCAGGTACGGAGCTTACTGCCAGGTGGAGGGTTTGGATTTGCAGCGCTGTGTTCCCTCTCACTCAGAAGTCATGCCCGATTTGCGATGCACGATGCCCTCGCCCCTGGAGCTCGACTTCTCCCCTGAGGAGTGACCATCCCACCATCACGCAGTGGAATGGTGTCTACACTATCGGCAACCAGCTCATAGCGCTTGCAGACATCATTGTGGTCTTTATGAGCTCCGTGGACAGGCTCATCCATTCCAGAACCTCTGTCACTCCACCAGAGATTTTGGAGATTCAACAGTCCGTCGGTGTGGTGCTCTGCTCGCGGCGCCTCCTCCACAGACAGCTGCCGCCCGGGTCGAACACCATCGCTGGTTGAAGGGGCGCGGAGAGCCCAGCTGTCTGGATCATAGCCGCACAGATCATCGCTGCTCCTCTTGGAGAGACCAGTCGGCTGCTCTCACCTCTGCTCCCTCCAAAAGTGTACGAAGAAAACTTTGTATCTAAAAGTATGCATCTAAACCAAAGTCTAAGTTGAATAAAATATAAGATGGATTACTTTGGTATCGGGTCTGTTTCCTCTCTGCCCAAAATTACAGTTTCTCACTGGACAAGTTCTCTTCCGGTTCCAGTCAGTGCGAACTCTGGCTTCAAAAATTTGTTTTTGTCAGATCAAAGTACACTGCAAGTTTGGGGGCCCTGCTTCCACTCACAGCTCAACTGACAAAAGCAAGTCTGTTTTTGAAGAACCACCGGAGTTGAAGTGCCCTGAGGAGTGGGCGCTGAGAACGATGACCCTTCTATCCTAGATCCGCTCCGGAGGCCTGGTGCTCTCCTGTGCTCAGGTCGCCTGTCTTGACAGAGTATCTTCCGAATTGAAAGTGCCTGTCTCCTCACCTGCCCATATAGATCAAGAAGATACTCCGTCATTGACACGTCCTTCAGTTTCACAGTCAACCCCGAGATTCTGCGACACCACGTGGACCTGGGTGAACTCATAGAACGCTGGTTCTATGACTGACTTCGCACCTAAATGTCTCTCTTCTTCTACACAGGTCAGCACCTTATCAGTAAAGGCTTTCTGACCTCCTCCACATTCAGACGAGGAGCATGACAGTTTACACAAAATGTGTCCGGTTAGAAAGCTAAAAGCTTAATTGGATCGAGTCCCACCCTTCATAAAGTCGGACACTCTGTGGATGGCTCTCCCTGGTGGAAAGAAGCGGCAGGCACTGTCCCCTCACAGGTTGTAAAATTGGCTTAGAATTTCCATCATGAAAGCCTATGAGAAAACAGGAATCCCTGGAAACAGCTGTTGCTGCTTTCAAGAGAGTATCTCTTAAAGAAAACTGCCAGGCAGCTTCTTGATCATCAATGTCTACTTTTGCTGACCACTATGTGTCTAATGTGTCTGCATCCTCCTTCCCTCATGTCAATCTGTCTTCAGGAGCAGCCGAACCCTGCGACCAGTAGGCCCTCATTCACAGCACTAGCTTTGGGACACTGGTATCAGGTTCATTTCAGTGCAGTGGAGTGTGCAGCGTCCCAAGATCCACCGTATTCCTACATAACTGTCTATTCATTTGCGAATAAACTCCCTCTTCCTTGCTCAGCTCAGACTAGAACCCTGGCTGTAGCTGCTCAGTAAATGTTTTCTCTATAGGTGTGGAGGATTGTTAATGCCACTTTCTATTTCAGTCATATAGTGGTTAAAAGTGGACAACGCAGTTCCTGCTGATCCACAGTGTAGGGTACACACCATATATGAGGGGTTGTTAACGCCACCTTCTATATCAGCTTACGGTGGCAAAGGCGAGGCCTGCCACCCAGAGTGTAAAATTACACTCTACGTATGAGGGGTTGTTAATGCTACATCTTCGCAACCCATTCATTAATTCATTCAGGCTGGATAGACCCCGGGCGTGGCGGTGGCATAGGAAGTCTCATCGGCCGGTCCCGTATGAGGCCCTGGCCATCCAAGATAGCGACAGGACTCTGGGCACACCACCTTCCGTCATACCAAAGCAACATCGCCGGTGACATTGCAGGTGTTTTAGTGCTGTAAAACGTGCATCTCCTTGACGACCGTCTTGCAAAGGAGGCAGCGGTGCAAGTCAGACGTCCGGTATGGGCGGCCATGGTAATTGCCCGTGGTTCTCAGGTCAGGCCACATTGCAAGGCTGGGGGTTAAGCTTTGTGATCAAGATGACCTCATAGGTGTTCCAGAGTCCCGGGAGGTGTTCTGGACTGAGCAACTCTGCCACCTGTGCTCACACATACACTCACACAAGGGTGTGCTGCAACCTGTTCAAGTCCTGCAAAAAGTCCTGCAGCAGGGGGCAGAAATTATGAGGGGACCGCCTATCCTGGGGCATCCCCTCAATGCATGGCTACTTCAAGGCTAGCAGGTGGTCCTCTGCCCACCGAGGTAGAGTTAACTATTCGAAATGCAAAATCACCGGTAACACTCAAAGCATATAATGCTAAATGGGTGTGGACTGCTGTCCGTTGGGTAAACATCCACTGCTAGTCCAGTTCATGCAGGGATTTCGAAGACTCAGACCTCCAGACGCATCTGCCCCTATGGGGATCTACAATTGGTATTAAAGTCTCTCTGTGAAGCTCCCTTCGAGCCACTTGGTCAGGCTCCTTTGGAGCTGGTGGCTTAGAGAGCAGCTGTCCTCCTGGTCCTGGCCTCCATCAGGAGGGTTTGGAGAACTATGTGCCAGCTGGGTCCCGCGAGGTTCCTGGAGGTGGTGCATCCTTCGCCATGTGGTCTCCTCTTCTACACGGTCAAGTTCTTGGTCCGTGGGAGAGACCAGCAGGCGAAGCGATGGCTTTGACTCCTGATCTCAACTTTCCTCCCATTTCTGCTACAGTCGGATTATGGTCAAAGATTGATGGAAATAAGGAACGATTGAAATCTCTCACGATAGGTCATAGGTCGGGGACCGGTGGCGGTGTATCCATCACCATCATATCATCCGTCAACATAATGTTTTCTGTCGGAAATCCAATTTCTCTCACTCTTATCAAACGTTTTCTACACTGTTCACTCAGTGACCAGAAAAGTCTCAGAACTTGAAAATGTCAAACCATAGCAGAAAGACTCATTCTAATGAATTCAGGACTAAATCTATATTTCTGAACTTTTTTCAGAGTTGTTAACATTTTCATGGTTTGGTTCCGAAACCCATAAAAATGCGTTTTCTGCACGCTGCCACAACTTCTCAGGGAAACTTCAAAAAAATGAAATTTTTTTCTCCCACTATAGCAGAAAGGGTCTTACTAATAGTTGCACATCAAATCTAAGCTGTCTGAAGTGTTTTTTTAAAGTTAACAACATTTTTATGTTTGGCGTTTCGAAACCCACCTTATCTCAGGCTGAAAACGCGTTTTCTGCATTCGGCCACAACTTCTCCGCGAAGCTTCAGAACATGAAATTTTCACCTCTCACTATAGCATAAAGGATCTTTCTAGTAGTCAAAGCACAAATCTAAGCTGTCTGACTTGTTTTTCAAAGGTTATCAACATTTTAATGTTTGCCGTTCCAAAACCCACCTTATCTCAGGCTGAAAAAGTGTTTTCTGCATTGTGCCATAACTTCTCAGGGAAGCTTCAGAACATGAAATTTTCACCTCCCACTTAAGCAGAAAGGGTCTTTCTAGTAGTTGCAGAACAAATCTAAGCTGTCTGAACCGTTTTTAGAGGGTTATCAACAATTTTATTTCTGTCGGTCCAAAACCCACTTTCTCTTTGGACGAAAACAGGTTTTACGGACAGTTCACTCACTGCTCAGCGATGCCCCAGAAGATGAAGTTTTCACCTGCCACCATAGCAGAAAAGGTATTTCTACAAGGTGCAGAACTAACTCAACTTGTCTAAAGTGATTTAAGAGAGTTATCAACATTTTTATTTGTGTCGGTCTGTAAACTATCTTTGCTTTGGCTGAAAACGTGTTTTCTGCTCTCTTCACTCACTGCTCAGGCATTACTCACAACATGAAAATTTCACCTGCAACGATAGGATAAACACTCTTTCTCATATATTCAACATTAAACCTACATTTCTGAACGGTATTTCAGGTGGTTAACTTTTTTTTTCTGGTCTGAATACCAGCTTTTGACGGGCTGAAAAGGCGTTTTCTGCACTGTTCACTGACTGAATGGAAAAGCTTCTGAACATGAAAATATCACATACAACTATAGGAAAAACAGCCTTTCTAGTGTGACGCCCACTTATGTGTGGTCACAGAGTGTGTGTCAGATGTCATTTAATTGTTCAGCATGGAGTTGATTAACCGGCAGGTATATGATTAGGTCAGTAGAGGGCAGGATAGGACAGAGGTTGGGCATTGAAGATGCGTGGGTAAATAGGAAGTGACATTTTTTCATTACTTTTCTCACCATCGAAAAATGTGGAAGCCTCACGTGAATCTGTCCACATTTTGTTTCAGGTTAGTTGATTATATGGTTGTCATATCAGAATATAGTTTTTTGTGATTGCATTGTACAGTAGTTTTGTCGACCAAAGTGGCTTCAGGAGAGTGCAAGGACCGTGTTTTGTTCCATGAAAGCGAATAATTACATTGCACTGAGGTCCTGGTTCAACCGTTCAAACGAGAAAATCGAATGTATCATCTATATAAATACTCATCACATCTGTGACACTGAGTTTCAAACAAGATAAATATGATTTTACTGGATGTAAGGCAGTAAAATGATTATTTTGCAAAATGTTTAAAAGAGTAATTTACAATCATAAGAATCAAGTGTTTACATTGTACAAAAACTTTATCATTTAAATGTAAAATCAGAGCGAAATACATGTCATGTTCTACTTTTATTTGAATTGTTTGATGAAAACAGATGGAAATGTGAAGTGCAAACGTCATTGACATGATTCAGAACGACAGCTTGTTAAGCAGATGTGATCTGCAGCAGCAGGGTCATTAGCACGTCTTGTTTACTTCTCACTCGGTCTACAGCAGCATTTCCTGCCTATAGGACTGTGGATTTCCTGTCAGCAGACCCCACGCCCAACACAAATGAAGCTCCATCCATCAACATGTAGAAACGCCGGAGGGAAAAAAGTGCAGATGAAAACTGCTCCCACAAACTACTGCTTCATGTTTTCCATTGCCAATATGCAAACGTCACTGTGATGCAAGCTTGGTCGGCTGCGTCAGGGGCCTCATCACCGGGGGCCCAAAAACGCAGTTTATCTCCATGCTGCCTCCCAAGTCATCAGACTAGAGACGCTTAAAAGGGCCAATATGCAGCAGCCGGTAAATGATGTGTTTCATGGGTGGTTTTTGAAGAGTTGATTAACCGGCAGGTATATAATTTGGTCAGTAGAGGGAAGGGTAGGACAGAGGTTGGACATTGAAGATGTGTGGGTAAATAGGAGGTGACACTTTTTTTCATTGCTTTTCTCACCATCGACAAATGTGGAAGCCTCGTATGACTCTGTCCACATTCTGTTTCAGGTTAGTCAAATCCATTTTTTTTATAATGTTTGTTCCACTTGGGATTGACTGATTCTGAGTCTGAGTGTGAGGATGGTGATTCAGTTTTTAAGTATACTGTTTTTCCTTCGTACGTTGAGTTCTCTCTGTGTAGATGTGGCGCTTGTAAGCTAATACTGACAACCGACGTTGACATGGCACGGGTGATTGAGTTGTGTGGAGTTCAGTTTGCTTGTGGTGAATAACGGTGTTTGGTAAAAAGTAAGGTTTTATTATTTCTCAACACTGGCCAAAAGGTTTAATGGCAGAATTATACATTCAGATGAAAAGCAATTATGCATGTGGTTCATGATGTCTGACAGTTGTTGTATGACAAAGTGAGATGTTTGTGAGTGATGTTTCAGAAAGACATTTAATTGTGGTGTGGGTTACCACAATAAAAAAACATAATCCCTTGGATTACTTTTCTCACCATCGACAAATGTGGAAGCCGTGTGTGACTGTCCGCATTTTGTTTCAGACGGCATTCTACTGACCACATTAAGACACCACTTTTTAACTGTGGACAAGGTCACAGTATTCAGACCTGTTACAGATGCATAGTTTTAGATAGAAGTTTTCTTCCTACGCTTTTAGATGGAGCAGAGGTGAGAGCAGTCGACTGGTCTCTCCAAGATGAGCAGCAATGATCAGCACGGCTATGATTTGGACAGCTGGGATAACCCCGCCCCTTCGACAAGCGACGGTGTTCCCCCCCCCCGGGGCAGCGGCTGTGTGAGGAGGAGGCGCCACGAGCGGAGAACCACGCCGACGGACTGTTGAAACTCAAAATCTCTGTAGAGTGAGAAAGGATCTGTGATGGATGAGCCGGTCCACGGAGCACAAAAAGAGCGCAATGATGTTCTCAAGCGCTGTGAGCTGGTTGCCGACGGCGTAAACACCATTCCACTGCGCAATGGAGACTCTGTCAGCGGTGGGTGGGATGGTCACCCCTCAGGGGGGAGGTCGAGCTCCCGGGGCGAACGCATCAGGCATGGCGCATGACGGCTGAGTGAGCGGGAACGGTGAGCCGCCAATCCAAACCCTCCACCAGGCAGTAAGCTCCGTACCTGACCAAGTGCGGTCCTAGTGGGAGTGGAGTGTAAGGACCGTGCCGGGAATAGTCCGGATTTCTTCCAGTTGTGGGCAGACAACATGCGGTCGTGCCCTTGGTGTAGTCTCGCCATCCAACGCCAGCTGGCCGTTAGTGAAGTGGTATGATTCTTGAGCTGCCGGTGGAGAGAGAGCTCAACTTTGATACGACGGAGGCGGATGACATGAGGCGCAGGAGAAGATCAGGCGGGAACGTGCTTGATTCCACCACACGGAACTCATCCAACTCTGGGAAGTCTCCAGACGCACCTCATAGAAGCGCCTGGCTCTCGTCAAACTCATCCCATGGCTTGGAAGCAGGAAATGTGGATGGAATGAAAACGGTTTGGCTGCTTGTAGCCCAGTCGCAGCGCCCTATTCGTAGAGGTTTAGTGTTGAATATACGAGAAAGTTTTTTTTTCCTATAGTTGCAGGTGAAACTTTCATGTTCTGAGGCATCGCTGAGCAGTGAGTGAACAGTGCAGAAAACGCGTTTTCAGCCCGAGGGATTGTGTTTTTTTGTCCGACAAACATAAAAATGTTGATAACTCTGTGAAACTACTTCAGACAGGTTGAATTCGTCCTCAGCTACGACAAAGACGCCTTCTGCTATATTTGCAGGTGATGTTTTCATGTTCTGAGGCTTTTCTGATCAGTGAGTGACCAGTACAGAATATGCATTTTTAGCCTGAGAGAAGCTGGGTTTCGGACTGTCAAAAATACAATAGTTGATAACCCTCTAAAAACAGTTCAGAAATGTAGGTTTAGTGTTGAATATGCTAGAGAGAGTGTTTTCCCTATAGTTGCAGGAGAAAAAACGTTTTGCCTGTAGTTGCAGGTGATATTTTCATCTTCTGAGTCCCGCCTAAGCAGAGCAGAAAACACGTATTCAGCCCACGAAAAGGTGGTTTTCAGACCAACAAGGATTAAAATGTTGATTACTTTCTGAAACCACACAGAGAGGTTTAATTAGTTCTGCTGCTACAAGAAATAACGCTTCTGCTATACAGTCAGGTGAAATTTTCATGTTCTGAGGCATCGCTGAGCAGTGACTGAACTGTGCAGAAAACGCGTTTTCAGCCCGAGAGAGGCTTGGTTTCTGACGAGGAAAAAAAAAAATTGTTGATTACACCATGAAAATAGTCCAGAAACGTGGATTTAGTGCCGAATATACTCGAAAGAGCCTTTTTCCAACAGTCGCAGCTGATATTTTCATGTTCTGGCACTATTCTGAGCAGTGAATGAACAGTGCAGAAAACGGGTTTTCACCTGAGTGAGGATGGTTTTCAGAATCGACAAACATAAAAATGTTATCACTCTGCAACCACTTCAGAAATGTTGAATTAGTTCAGCACCTGCTAGTATGACCACTCTAGCTATAGTGCCAGGTGAAATTTTAATGTTCTGAGACAGCCCTGAGCAGAGAGTAAACAGTGCATAAAACGCGTTTTCAGCCCGTGGGACCTGTACCTTTCAGACCAACAAACATAAAAATGTTGATAACTCTCTGAAACCACTTCGGAGACATTGAATTTGTTCTGCAGCTACGAGACAGACCCTTCTGCTAAGCTGGTGTGCGCTCATGACTCCTGTTTGGACTCTGGCTAGAATCAAAAAGGAGTCCAAGTACGTCAGAATCCGCAGACCCTGTCTCCTTAGTGGTTTGAGCCACTCCTCCACGCACTTGGCAAAAAAACGAGGCACTCGACACTAGAGACCGTGTTGTGGAAGTAGGCCTCTGCAAGATCTATGGAGGTCATCCACTCTCACACTCTGACACACTCCAGGAGTCTCCTGGTAGTCCGGAACCGCTGTCTGGTCATGAATTGGTTGAGGAGACTGAGATCCAGAACAGGTGTCCACTCTCTTGTCTTCTTGGGTTCCAGAAAGTACCCAGAGTAAAACCCAGTGTAGGAGGATCGCTTAGGAACTAACTCGATTATTCCCATTGTCAGGAGAGCGCGGTCCTCCTCCATCAGACATGACAGCTGGTTCTCTGAGTTCATTCAGGTCCATGTGGTGACGCAGAACCTGGGGGTTGACTGTGAAACTGAAGGACGTGTCAATGACCGTGTATTTTCTCGATCCATATGGGCAGGTGAGGAGACAGGCGCTTTCAGTTCGGAAGATATTCTGTCAAGACACGTGCCCAGAGCACAAGAACAGACCCGGCCTCCGGGGCGGGTCTAGGACGAAAGGGTCGTCGGTGCACAGCGCCCTCTCCTCTGGGGACTTCAAGTCCCGCTGGTTCTTCAAAAACAGACTCGCTTTTGTCAGCTGAGCCGTGAGAGGAATTCGGTTCCCCAAACTTGCAGTGTACCTTGATCTGACACTGCAATTCTCCTAAGATGTACACCCGAGGGACTGGCCCAATCATACTCAGAAAGAGATGACTCTGTAGATGACGATGTCCTACCTGCCTCTGAGAGGTTTGCAGGGCTGCAGAGAACAGAATCACAGACACACATCCTATCAGACGTTGCACGAGGGAGCTGAGAACCGAGCATGTCTGGCACGCTGCGCCTACTCAGTGTTCCTCTGAAGTGGTGACTTTCGCGGCCCTGTGGCGACCCCTGCTAAAAACTGGCGAGTCTGAGGAATAAGAAGAGTTAATGGCAGAATTGAAACTCCCCTGACTTTTGGCTGGTACCAGGATCTTTTGAGAGACGGGAAAGAGTTATTTGATGTCTGTGCTTCATATTGTGGCGAATCTGAGGAAAAACATAACGTCTTGGCTCCAGAAACTTCCCCAGGGACAGTTCTGGCGTCAGGTATAAGGAGGCAGAGAGCCTGTTACTATACTGCTCGGTCTCCTGAGACGATGTCAAACAAAAACTAATTTTTGAAGCCGGAGTTCGGACTGACTGGAGCCGGAAGAGAAACCTTTATTTTGGGCAGAGAAGAAACAGACCCGATACCAAAGTAATGCATCTTTTTTTCCAAGTTCGACTTTGGTTTAGATGCATACTTTTAGATACAAAGTTCTTCCTATGCTTTTGGAGGGAGCAGAGGTGAGAGCAGCCGACTGGTCTCTCCAAGAGGAGCGGCGATGATCAGCGCGGCTATTATACGGCTGTTCCCCAAAGCCGGCGGCTGTGTGTGGAGGAGGCCCCGCGAGCAGAGCACCACGGCGGCGGACTGTTATGTCTCCAAAATCTCTGGTGGACTCCATGGAGCTCTTAAAGAGCGCGATGATGTTCTCAAGCGCTATGAGCCGTTTGACGACAGCATAGACACAATTCTACTGAGCGATGGTGGCTCTGTCAGCGCCGGGTGGGATGGTCACTCCTCATGGGGGAGGTCAAGTTCCAGGGGCGAGGGCATCGCGCATTACGGCTGATTGAGAGGGAACGCTGCGCTGCAAATCCAAGCCCTCCACCTATTAAGCTCCGTACCTGAACACGTGCGGTCCTTCTGTGGAGTGTCAGAACTGCGCTGGGAATAGTCCGGATTGAATTGGACTAGAAGCGGATGTTTACCTAACAGACGGCAGTTCACATCCATTTGGCATTATATGCTTTGAGTGTTGCGGGTGCTTTAGCATTTCGAATAGTGAACTGCACTTAGGGGGCAGAGGACTGCCTGCTAGCCTTGAAGTAGTCATGCCCCAGGATCAGAGTTCTTAATAGAGTAATTTCTGCCCCGTGTTACAGGACTGTTTGGGAGGCAGGCAGGCTCCAGGGACAGTTGGACACAAACATATTCCAGGGATATTACACCAGCCTTTCTACTTCACTGGAAGTGCCAGGGCACTCCGCAAAATGTGATTGTGAAATTACAGAGGCGTGAGTGACTGACTCTGTCATTGTGAAATTACAGCCGGAGCCGGCGCATCTGCCACAACAAGAGAAGAAGCTTGAGACTTGAAGAGGTGCGGAGCGGCTCATCTGGACCACGGAAACTTCAGGCAGGACTGAGGTCTCGTCGCAGTCACGGGAGAGACTTGTCTCATCACCACAGCAGTGGATTTAACCGCAGGAGACTCGGCGCTTGTGGAGCTCCGTACGTGGACATCGGGACTTCGGCAGTTCCCCCGGGGCAGTCGGCTGACCGGAGGAAATTTCTGTTTGTGCGGAAATTTGTTTTAAATAAAAGCATTGCTTGGAGCATAGTATTTGCGTTTTTTTTTTGTTTTTTTTTTATTATTATTCATATTGAATTCGCTCCTTCCAGTGCCTCGGCCTCGAGCGCTCCACTGGGCCTGGTAGCCTGGGGACCCTGGCGACACTGCACAATGATGGTCCGGACATTTGATTCGTTCTCCCAAGTGGGTTGAAGAGACACGCCCTGTGGTAGCCAAAGCTGAAAGGAATACACACAGGATGTATCAACACAGCAGGTTTTATGCACGGTTCCAACTTCCAACAAACCGGATGGTGACACGGCAACATAACAAGAGCGCCCCCAAGTTGTGACCCCAAATAATCCCATGACACGTCATAACATCTCGTCTCCCTCAAAATGTTCACGTCTTCCAACTTCACTCCCAAAACTCTTGTCCCCAAATAAGTCTAAAACTTAAGTCTAAAATAAAATAATAAAATAGTCATAAAATAGTGTGGAACTTAAACGACGAAACCAAAACAAAACAAAACAAAAACATGCCTATTTATGCTAAAGAATAAGAAAATAGCAACCAACTTGGCCTAAAGGCCTTTTATCTATTGATCAGCACCTACAAGTCTGAGGCCATGGTTCTTCACCGGAATAAGGTGGTTTGCTCTCTCCAGGTCGGTGGAGAGTTCTTGCCCCAAGTGGCGGAGTTTAAGTATCTCAGGGTCTTGTTCTCGAGTGAGGGAAAAGGGGAGCGTGAGATTGATAGACGGGTTGGTGCAGCTGCAGCAGTGATGCGGTCGCTGCATCGGACCGTCGTGGTGAAGAGGGAGCTCAGTCATAAGACGAAGCTCTCGATTTACCCATCTACGTTCCCACCCTCACCTATGGTCACGAGCTTTGGGTAATGACCGAATGGATGAGATCGCGGATACAAGCGGCTGAGATGAGTTTCCTCCGCAGGGTGGCTGGGCGCACCCTTCGAGATAGGGTGAGGAGTTCGGTCATCCGGGAGGAGCTCGGGGTGGAGCCGCTGCTCCTCCACATCGAGAGGAACCAGTTGAGGTGGCTCGGGCATCTGATCCGGATGCCCCCTGGACGCCTCCCTGGGGAGGTGTTCCGTGCATGTCCTACCGGGAGGAGACCCCGGGGAAGACCCAGGACTCACTGGAGAGATTATGTCTCCGGTCTGGCCTGGGAACGCCTCGGGATCCCCAGGGATGAGCTGGAGGAGGTTTGTCCGGACCGGGAAGTTTGGGCTTCCGTGCTCCGAATAGTGCCTCCGCGACCCGACCCCGGATAAGCGGTAGAAGAAGGTGAAGGTGAAGGTAAGGTGACGTTACAGAAATCGTCAGGAAGGACATAACGAATAAAGCGCTGGTGTCTGAAGTCGTGAGGCTCCTAAAACTACAAGGACCTGGTGGTAACAGACGTCGTGGACTGACCTGACTGAAGTTCAACCACAGTAAGGTCCATTTGGAGCCTGAATTTTTAAAAGCACCGTGGGTGATTGTGTTTTGAGGTTGCTGTTTTGTTTATTAATTATTTTAAATTATTATTTTATTGTTATTATTATTAAATTGTGGCCAACCATGATGGTTTTCCTTCTGGTTCTGACCCTGAATCCACCCACAACCAGGACACTACACCACACCTCATTGACCAGAGTGCTTCACCGACACGCATGTTTCTGTCTGGCTTGTTTGACGGCATGTCTGAGGAGGATGTAGAGCTGGTCTGATCCGAGTATAAATGAAAACATGGAGTCCATTTTTTTTTTCGCTGAGAGAGAGGATAATCGTATTTTAAATATTGTTCCTGCATCATCTCGG
This sequence comes from Synchiropus splendidus, assembly GCF_027744825.2. NCBI lineage: Eukaryota > Metazoa > Chordata > Actinopteri > Syngnathiformes > Callionymidae > Synchiropus > Synchiropus splendidus. The sequence continues at coordinate 25,643,523 of NC_071339.1, read as the reverse complement.
GAAGGTAGGGCTGATACCTCTTTAGACAATGGCGATTGGTAAGAAAGGTTTGTTGATAATCAACAGACGGCTGATTCAGGGACACCAGCTCTTGACCCTCTGATAGATGTGTCCGGCTCCAGCTGTAGCGATGACAATGTTGATGATGACGGTGATTCGGTTCAGGAAGGATGCTGTGTAAGAGGTACCGGTATTGAATCAGAAGTCATAGAGGCTTTTAACACCGATAGGATGAGAAGGGTGCTAACACGTCCTGCTGTACCCGACACTCCTGATTTAGCAACTTTCTACAGAGGTTTGATGCAACAGGTCAGAGAGTTGGCAGATGAAACGCAGAGACTAGCACATCGAGAGGATGTGGTTCAGCTTGAAGTGGTTGGTGAAGATGTTCAAGAACATGTTAATGTTGTGGTTGAAGGTGACGGGGAAAATATCTACCCTGCTTTTGAGGCCCTCCTGAGCAACACCATGCAATCTGACAGAGTCATAGTTATGGGTAAGATAATTGAATTAACGGTCCAAATTGTGCATAACCCTCGAGGTGGCGCTAAACGCAAACTCAAGAAGACACTGCATGCCAAAATTATTGGTAAAAAATGATGACATCTCTACAGTCTCTAGTTGGTAGTGATGGAACTGATCAGCTTTGCTTTGCAATCAGCCTTTCTTGTCTCCTTAATCCTAACCGTACGTATCAAGATTGTGTTGAGTTGGGGAGGGAATTACAAAACAAAGCTGGTTTAGATTCTCAAACACCTATCACATTCACAAATATACCCCTGTTTGAATGGATAGTGAGGCGTAAAATTGTTGTGTTTCATAAAACAACAGCAAACCAACCAATAGCGCATTATGCCACAGGTTTTGCTGATGGTTCGGATCCTTCATACTTGTTTCTACTTCAGGGACACTATTGCGGGGTAAAAAACCCAAAGGGTTTTTTAGGAAGACGTCACTTTTGCGTCAGCTGTCATAAGGGGTATGAAGATAAATCACAACACATCTGCAAAGGTCACCGTAGCGTTTGTCACAATCCTGTGTGCCCTACAGAGGTCCCAAAGCCTGTAACTTGTGGCGATGGTTGCCGGGTTTGTAGAACACCTTCCTGCATTGTGAGACACAAAGAGATTGGCGCTAATGGGAGCAGTCTCTGCCAGATATACAAAAAATGTGAAAAATGCGGAAGGTGCCGGTATATCCCATTAAAACAGGGTAAACCTAACAGTTGTTGCGGTGTGCTTAAATGTAAAATCTGCAATGTAGAATTATCATCGACAAACGAGGTCCACCAGTGCTACATTCAGCCCATTGCCAGGAAGACTGAGCATCCTGATCTGTTTTGTTGTGATTTTGAAACGTTTACAGACGACCAACGTAGACATGTCCCTTCTTTAGTGTGTGTAAAGACGCAGAGAGGTGAAGAATAGATGTTTAATGGTCTCGAATGTGTTCGAGCGTTTCTTTTATATTTCAGAAAGAATTGGTTTAGAGTTGTGTTTTTGTTGCACATAATGCCAGGGGCTTTGACAGCGTCATTGTCTTGAGAGGTATGCTTGACGAAGGGTTAATACGTAAGAGGATAATCATGACCGGTAGTAAGATATTTGTCTTGAGGATCCTCACTACAAGCTAAAATTTATCGACTCTCTCTCATTCCTAGCCATGCGACTCAGCTTCATGCATAAAGCTCTAGGTTTCACCGAGCAGTGCAAGGGTTTTTTTTCCACAGTTGAGCTTGAAAGATCGTCTGCATTACATAGGGGTGTATCCTCCTCCATCAGACTACGGCTTCGAGGGCATGTCAGACCCTGAACAGAAAGATTTTTAAAGCTGGTATGATACTGTGCGTGATAATTCTTTCAATTTCAGGAGTGAAGCTATTCACTATTGTAAAAATGATGTTGACATTCTGGCCAGAGGATGCATGATATTTAGAGAGGAGTTTTTTAAAGAAACAGGTGTTGCACTCTCGTCCATAACAATCACCTCTGCGTGTATGGCTGTTTTCAGGACCAACTTTTTAAAACCAGACACATTAGCAATACCATGTCCCAACAATTATGTAATAAAAGGTAACAAGAGGTTCTCACATGCTTCCATCCATTGGTAGCTATGGGAATCACACAGACAGGGCATTTTGATACAACATGCCTTGAACCGTGGGGAGATGGTGTTTGGCCAGTATTTTGTTGACGGTTATGCTAAAGTTGACGGTGTTAAGCAGGTCTGGGAGTTTTATGGATGTTTCTCCCACGGTTGTCCTTCATGTGTCGACCCACATGCAGTCTGTCTGTTAAGAGGTAGACCATATGGTGAATTCTACTCTGCTACGATGGAGAGAGAGCAGGCGTTAAAGTCTGATCATGAGGTGCATCTTATTACCATCTGGGAACACGAATGGCGTTCACTTCGACAATCGTGTGATAATCTCAGAGATTTTCTCTTAGATTTTGACACCCCTGAGCCTCTCAACCCTCGTAATGCCCTCTACGGCGGTAGAACCAGCGCTTTAAAGCTGCGTTACACGGCCAACCTGGTGAAAAAGTTGATTACGCTGATGTCACCTCTGTATCCTTACGTCAACAGCACGTGTTCCTAGGTCACCCCCGAAAAATTCACAAGGACTTTGGGGATCCCAGACAGTACTTTGGTATTATCAAGGCGGTTGTCTATCCTCCTCGGGTTTTATATTACCCGTTTTACCCTACAGAGGACCAGGCGGGAAATTACACTTCACGTTATGCAGTATCTGTTCAAGTCGTATTGTCCAAGACAGTGGCTGTACGCATCATGATGATGAGCGTGCTTCGACAGGGGTCTGGGTCACGGTTGAGTTCAACAAGGCTCTGGACCAGGGATACAAGGTGGCCAAGATTATCGAAGTATGGCATTTTGATAGATCTAGCGATTGTATTTTCACAGGTTACATCCGTACATTCCTGAAGGGCAAGCAGGAGGCTTCTGGTTACCCTGCTGAGGCCGTTGATCAGGAAAGCCACGACAAATACATTTAGGATTATCAAGCACATCGGGGGATTTTGCTTTGTGCTGATAAGATTTGTCACAACCCTGCAAAGAGACAGGTGGCTAAGGCTTTGGTTAATAGCCTTTGAGGCAAGTTCTGTCAGAAAGAGAACATGTCTCAGGTTTCTGTAGTGTCAGACCCCAACGAGTTTTTCAGTTTCTTGCTTTCAGGGAAATACGAGGTCAGCTACTTTAACATGCTGGATGAGAAAAAAGTTGTGATCCAGTGGCATTACAAGGGTCTCTACCCTCCTGGTAAAAGCACCAATGTTTTTATGGGAGCTTTTACTTGCAGAAGGATGTTCTCTATGTTGACACAGACAGCTTGATATATGTGGTGAAAGACAGCAAGACGCCTTTAAAATTAGGTAACTATCTCAGTGATCTGACTGATGAACTCGACGGGGATAGCATCGAGGACTTCGCTTCGGCGGGTCCTAAGACATATGGTTATAGGACCAAAGGACAGAAGAAGGTTGTGATGAAAGTTAAAGGTATCATGCAAACAAAAGAGTCTTTTCAGCAGATAAACTTTGACTCCGTCAGAGATCGTGTAGAGGGCTATTTACAGAATTCACCTGATGGGGTGCTTGAGACCCATCAACACAATATTGTGAGGGATAAAAAGAACATCACTTTAAAAAACAGATCAGTTCCTACAAAACTCGATAAGAGACATGTGCGATAAGAGACGATTTTTTTTGTACGGCACAACCAAACCTTTTGGGTTCTGAGTTTTGAGTGGATGACTGGGTCATTATGGAAGAAATTCATTTTGATCCGCGCTTGAAAACATCATTTTCATGTCTAGTGGTGGGACCATCAGGGTTAGGAAAGACCCATGTATACTTGTGATGGATGTCAATTGTAAATAAAGATTGTATGTATGTATACGTCTTTTGAACCTATGTACAGTGAATTGCAAAAGATGAATAAAAATATCAAATTCATTGAAGGTTTACCTAAATCTTTTGAAAATGAAGATGTATTTCCTTCTGATAGAAAACATTTGACAGACATCATAAAAATATGAGTGTTATAATGGTGACGCAAAACTTATTTCATTGTAGTAAATATAGTTGTATCCTCGCAATAAAACGCAGATAAAAGTTCTTGCTCAACAAGTTTACCCGTCTCAAAGAGTTTTCTTTCAAGAAAGCTTTGAAGATGCTACAGCTGGCGCTCACGGGTACTTAATTGTTGATCTAACACCCTCATGTCCAGAACGCTACAGACTAAGGACTGGGATACTTCCTCATCAACGTCACACTGTGTCCATACCAAAAACGTCTGCTTAAGTCATGTCAGCACATATAAAAAGAAACGCAGGTTTACTTAAGGAACTATACCATGCTCCTTAAATGAAACGTAAAGACATTTTGATGCATAGTTCTCGGGACTTTATTCAAGCTCTCGATGAGATCGCCCTGAACGTTTTGAAGGGGAATGTACTGTTGTCGCAGGCTCAGTAAAAAAAAACTGAAAAAGCAGAAGAAAAACATCTGTCACGGGTCAAGGACGTGGAGCGGGACCCAAGCGCAGTGGTGAAAGTCACAAAAGGCGGGACCGAGTCAAAAACAATATTTTAATAATTAAACAACAAAATCACGACAGAAAGCGTCACCGAACCGGGAGACACAAGATAAAGTCTAAATGTCCAAAACAGAGTAACCAAACGAGCCGAAGTCCATATACAAGAATAAGAGACCAAACAGAAAGCGTCACCAAACTGGGAGAATCAAACCAACTTAAATTTGGGAACGGAGAGACGAAAGTACAATGAACAGAGATAGAGACAAAAGAAACCAGGAAAGGCGGAAACAGGAAGAAACCGAACACTAACTCAGGCACCAGGGTTTAAGACAAAGAAATCCAAAATAAGCTAACTAGCGCACAGAACAAGAGAACGAACAAGGAGAGCCAAGAGAACGAGGAGTTACCACAGGGAACAAAGGAGAGCGTCACAGAAACTAGAGAAGAAATCACAGGGAACAAAGGACTCCATCTGCAGGAACTAGAGGAGTCGATCACAGGGAATAATAGGGGACGATCTGGCACACGGTGCTGGAGTCCAGGTGCTCTAATACTCAGGTGATCTGGGGTTGATTGGCTCCAGCCATGTGCCACACAAACAGGAAGAACGGAGGAAGAAAACAAAACAAGACTCGCATGACAAAATAAAAGCGGAATCATGAGAACATCAGACTCTTGGCTAATAAAAAGGCGTGCGTGAAGCGTAGATGAAGGATTCTTATAAAGCAATCGGGAGGATTCCTGTTGCCGTTGCTAGCGGCTGCCGTTCCAATCATTGGAAATCTAATAGGAGGACTTGTAAAGAAGTAAAACACCATGAAGACTGTCCAGAAAATGTATCTGGTCTCTCCTCAGCAAATTAACCAGTTATCAAGTCCAACCTCCGACATCTGTGAAACTGCCAAAGATGAATTGAATGAGAAGATGAGGACCATTCTGAATGATTCTCAGTTAAACTCGTATGAGAAGATTAAAAAGTATGATGCTCTATTGCAGAGATATTTAACCTTTACAAAACAGGATCAGAGAGACCAAAGGAGAGTAACTCTGACTTTACAACGAGACAGAGTCAGCGATCACCCCCACGACTCTGACAGTCGTGTCGAAAGTGTTCTAAAAACACCCTTTGTAACAGATGACTTGGGTCAGGATATTCTAAATATCCTTCCGTCAAAAGCTCGAAGAAATGCTGAATACATTATCCAGAGGATATCCAAAAATGGTGATGGTTGGAATATGAATGGCAAATTTATGTATGAAGGAAATGCTGTAAAAGGCTCTCATGTGATTGATATATTCAAGTACCTTTCCCTACCGCATAATAAAAGAAGTTCTCCATTACCTGCGGGATGGTCCTAGTTTCTCGTCACATTATTAAAGCTAAACATCCCTCTCACACTGCTGTCCAATCCTGAAGCGAGGGCTCAATATCAGAGACTTAAATCGAATTCTATCTTGCGAAAGAAAAGTATAGCTGAAAGCTGGTCTCCTGATTACAGATTTTTTTTAACACACGAACAAACAAAATAGGATTAGTCACAATAGTCTTTAAAATACAGAAGAGAACAGAGTATGTTGTTTCCACGGACAGTGTGCACATCTTTTTAGACATTGTTGATGTCCTTTCACAAAGTTGTATACCATGAGGTCATATTTTAAGGTATCGTCACTGTATAGACTTAATACTTCTTGGATACACAGCCCTCTAGCACGATGATGGCATCCAATAGTTTGCTACCTCTATTGTTGTGAACGACGTTAGTTTCTGACTTGTTCCTCCTTTGCCCCGAATGTTTCCATTTTCATCGTTCTCACCAGTACATCCGTACGAATATATTTTCCCCGAGCTTCTCCTGGACGGGAATCAAAAAAACATAAAAAACTAACTGAAGCTTGTGCCGTGGAACTTGATCCTCCTTTATTGAAAGTAATGGTCTCAGGAACATCCAAAAATCCAAACTTAACGGTCAAAACCTATATGTCCATGTTGTTCTTAACAACCCAACACAAATCAACCACGAGCTTACCTTGCGCATCCGCCGTTTTTTTCAAAAGACAAAAGTGGCCTTCAAATTAAAACCCACATATATTTATGTAAAGCACTAAACCACAAAACGACTACCTAACAGTGTAAACAATATCAAGTGAAACTTACTTTGGCACTTACAATGACCACATACAAACGATAGAGGGTTCTGTAGTAGACCATTGTTGTACTTGATGTTGCCTGAATGTTTCTTGAGAAACTTTAAAATACTTTCAGGGTAATGTGCAAAGTAGGGCCCCATTCCAAATGAGTCAAAGAAAGTTGTTCTACCGTCTTCTTCGAGAGTTAAACTCTGCCAGTGCTCTCCTGGTTTATGTGCCGGATGTGTGTTGACGATTAAATATTCAGGCGGTCTGAGGGGGTTGTGTAAATTGAGGCAACTTATCCGACGGCCATACACCGTAAAATGTGTCGCTCAAGAGACCTCTCAGCAGCCTCTGTAACTGGAGACTGTCCATAACTTTTTAATAATAGTCCACCAGCACTTGTCTTTTCGCATCAATCTCCAGAATGGAATCATAACAAGCGTACACAATCAGTATTACGGTTTTTGGTAAGGGTACTATGAATCTCATCTCCAGTCTTAAATTCCCATTTGAGACAGGGGAGAGAGCGTCGTTGTCGTCGGCTGGATTGAGATTAAATGCAAACAGTGAATAACCGCTGTTAAAACCTTCGCAGTCAATGCTTAGAGGTATTTCCTTCAAATGTCTTCCTGTAGCTAAAATCATGGTATAAAACTCACTGACTGAAATACCGTAATTAAACTGAGGTTGAAAAGCTTTAGCGGGGATCTGTTGGCCGTCCTGACAGAGGGCGAGATATTCAGTGTTGTAATGATGAAAATTGAACGGGGAGAGATCTCTCATACCGGTAAATGCCTCATGATGCACCATCCCTAAAACCACGTATTTAGGTATTGAACCCAGAAATAAATTATCCTGGGTACATATTAATGAGTTTTCTGGAATGGAGTATGTTTTTACATTGACTCGTGAGAGTGGGCAGAGAGCATTTCCTTTAAAGAAACGCTCTGCATGACCTATTCTCACAGCTGGCGAAACAGTGACTTTGTAACGTTGATTTAAGCAGGTGACTCAAACGCAGATTGGAATCAGAAGATGGGTATTTAATTGTGCAGAACAGGAAGAGTCTTCTGATGCCGTGGTGGAGATCCCAGACAAGTGGCTGGTGAGGGTCCAGGAGTCCAGCTGGCTGCGCTATGGCAATGAAGGAGGTGAAGGTTGTGGAGTAGAGGTGCAGGCAGGCTGAAGTTCTAAGGCAGAAAAGACCGACTGAAATAACTCAGATAATGCAATATCCAGGCAGTGGCAAATAGCGGAATATCTCGCTTGAAGACAAACCATGAAGGTTTGACGAACAGGCGAGGACTGGCAGGTTGGTCGGGTCTTTATACCTTCAGGAGATTGGAGGCAGGTATGGATGTGACTAGGTGGGTTGGGCGGTGACGTCAGCGGAAGTGGTTGTGACAGACTTTCTTCACAAACAGAGAGGCGCCAAGGATTTTCAGACGAAAGGTGGAGTCGCGGGGTCCGGTCAGGCAGAAGGCATCATTCGCCCTAGTGAGTTTAATAACAGTGTCTCACAGAAAAATATGTCGCCGTGGAGAGGACCGAGAAGATGTTCTTCTCTGGATCTGCTCGTGAACTCTGCCCGTTTATTCAGGCCTGCGTTGGGACCGTTTACAGTCAACCAACACAGGTGTGTCTTGGTAAAAAAGACCGGCGCTAAACTGTGTTTTAAGAGTGTCGCCTGAAAAGTTGAGAAGTGTTTTGATCATAGCTCTGTACGGGTGAGTGGAACTGGACTGCGAAATCCTCCGATCCCCCAGGACCACATCACACTGGTCAAAGATGGTGTTTAGAGGATAATTCATGAGACCGACTGTTGCGTCGTTAGCCAGCGGTGTGCTATCAGTGTTAGTAATTCTTGCACGCACGTGTAGAAGGGTGTCGTTTAGGTCTAGATACTTTTCACCGTCTCCTGCTATAAAAAAACTCAATCGGTCCTCCTTCGCTGATAGCGGCTACTGGAGCAATTTCAGTGTAAATTGGAAAGCTGCGTAATTGGCGGCGTGAATAAATCCAGTTCTGCCAATGTGCATTCAGCAGATTTCTGGTGTAGGAGTGCCATGTTACTGTATATAAGGTTTTTTAAAATATATCAGAGCTCCCTCTGGACTTCCTCTTGGCCCGTTTGCTTCTGTCAACTGACTTCTTTCTTTTTTTGTTTGGACGTTTATTTGAGCTCTGTCTTACACGTCGTCCTGGAGGGCGTCTCTTTGTCCTTCGTGATAAGACGGCTATACCGCCTGACCCTTCCTGTCTCTGTTGATCGCTCATTCCTCTCACGGTATGGGTGAACATATCCAAGGCTATGTTACCCACGTCTTATTTGAGATGGGGTTTCGCTTTGACAATTCCTGATGATCCATGATACAAACCAAAACATTTTTGAGAAGAGGGAACGGATGCCTCGTCCGTACATAACCGGGTCACCGTAGAAACCAGGTAGATCTCCGCCCACCTGTTTTTCATAATATTGTACAAATCTGTGCGGGTCGTCTCTTAAGCCTGTGTGGACCATTGTGTTTGTTTATGACTTGGTCTGCAAAGGCTGGTTATCTCTCTGGTGTTGTGATGATGAATGGATTTCCAGACGACGATTAAAGGGTTATATAATATCCTCTCAAGTAACAGGTCTAAAGTGTAGAGTCACCACCACCTTTCCAAAGGTAAAATTGACTGGTTTGTTAAGATCTGATTTAATTTGTAACTGAATATTTTCAATATGGCTCTTGGCAACTGGTAAATAGTAAGCAGGGTTAAAATGCTGTGTGATTATATCTGAGTAACTACCCTTGATTTCCACCATTCTTAAGAGCGGTGCATACGCATCCCCTACAAGCTGCGGTCTTACAGCGTCGCTGTAACAGTAGCGATGGTAAAACCCCGCTTTTAAATCAGGATGGGGCGCTCTGAACTCACTTAAAAAGCATTAGGTTCTGACCGTCTCCTTGAAGATCAATTTTTTGCCGTGCACCGTCAAACAGGAAGCGTATATCGTCATTGGTTTTTTTTAAAGGTTTGCTCCAACTCGGTTGAAATCTGATTAATAGAGTTTTAATATCCACCCTTGAACTTCAGTTTGGAAATATCTCTTCCCGCCATTTTGAAATGTCAATCAACCACTCGCGATTCGTCTTTTGTCCTCTGAGCTGAGGCGCTGGCGTCTCATGGCTCTGTGAAATTCATCTTTATAGCGCCGCAACCTGTTAGCATCTGATTCTGATCCCCTCGGGGGAGTCGTGTTTGTGTTGGAATCAGGTCCTCTAGGGTTCGGTTTCCAGTAAAATGATGCCCTCCGGAATATTATTCCATGTGTGAGGGTATGTAATCTCCGTCAAAGCAACCTCCCATTTTCCGTTTAAATCGATATGTTGTGCTAAATCAATGCGGAAAGTACCAATCGAGTTGTCTTTAAAAACTTTTGCACTGGCCTTTGATGGTAAAGTCACATAGAAGCGTGCGTTCTTTGAGCCGTACATGATGATATGATGCCTGTTGTAAAGGAGGATCGTCTTATATATTTTTTATACCTGAAGCTTTTACCCACCTTTTGAATTTTTCAGGCCAGTTCTTCCACTGGACAAAGACCTGTCTTTCTCCTTTAACGACGCGTTCCTTGAGAATCTTTTCAGCGTGAAATACTTCCTTAACCAGTTGCACTCTTTGTAATTCTTGATCATAAAATGACCGCTGGATGGGTTCACCGTCGAAATCTTTCAATTTATGTACAGGCGGGTTGCGGTGGATACATTCAGTTATCGTGAATATCTCTTCTGTAAAACTCTGCTCATACTTTTTGTGAAATACACCTCATAGTTTTGATATCCTAACATGATCGCCCTCCTTAAATTTTGGCTTCTGCCGACCTTTCGACGGTCTAATGTAAAGATTGTCAAACACTTGCAGACTATTTTCTTTAGTTACTTCCATCGGTGTCATTTTTATACTACTGTGATAGCTGTGATTATAACTCTTTACTAGATCCTGTAAAACCTCGATGTAATGTAATCTTTTTAGCTGACAGTGCAGTTAAATCTCTCAACCACAGAGGCCTTAAAGTCACTCGCTGTTGAAAAATGAATAATTCTCTTCCTTTCCATCAAAGCCCGGAAACTCTTGCTAAAAAATGCTTTCCCATCATCCGTCTGTAGCTTTGCAGGCGTCCCGCTCTCATCCAGCACTGATTCAAACGCCTTCATTGTCTCAATCGCAGTTTTTCTTTTTAAAATGCGTAAATAGGCCTTCTTTGAAAATACATCTATAACGGTCAATAAGTAATTTTGATCGTCGTTATATCTAGCTAATGCCTGCATGTCCCATCAGTCGGCCTGGAATTGTTGAAGAGGCCTGTGAACAAATACTCTGCTTCTCGGCTGGTTTACGCACGGTGTAAGCATCCTGTTTTGATGAAAAATCTTCAATAGATTTAGAACTGACTGGTTTTCCGGTCTCATCCTGCACCCCTGGACGAAGGCGACTCACACCTCCAGAGGTCCCGGGGTGAAGAGGATTGTAATAAACTCTTTTAATGATGTGTTTCACCGTCATGTTAAACGAGAAATGAATGAGCTGAGATCCAAATATACTTCTTAATGTTTTTTATTCCTCAGGTTATGTAAGGATTCAAACGTAATGTTATACAAAGAGAGTAAAAGAGTAAAAAAAAATAAAAAAAGTATCACATACGAGGGAATCTCGTGTTTGTGACATCGACCAGGACCGGCGTTCTATTCCAGATTCTACTTGCTGAATCCAGACGTTCAATTAGAGGATCCTCATGCTCATGTTTGATGTATTCATTCCAGACACTTGATTTTGGAGACCTCATTTCGAGCAAGACTGTCTCAGCCGTAGCCTTGGTTCTCATTTTCTCCGGTTGTACGTCATTCAGGGTCAAGTAGTGTTGTATAGCAGACAGAAAGTTCTTGTTACAGAGTCTCTTCATCAACGGGTGGAAGTTAAGACTGTATAAATCATCCTCCATCTCTTCAAGGCAGCTGTGTTGTAGTTGGCTGGGATGGTCTACTTGGCAACCGTAGCAGATCTCCCTCCAATACCTGCGCATGGTTTTACCTGGTAGATGAAATACAACTGTCTTTAAAGCTTTCAAGAAGAAACCGCTTATCCATCCATCCGTGTCATCATTAGCTGCTGGTTCTTGGTCTTGAGAAGCTGAAGATGAAGCAGGCGGATGCACGCCGACAGTTTCGTTCTTGGGGTAGGAGGTTGGTGCTCTCCCTACAGGTTCCTCCTCATCATCCACATCTTCCATTTCAGTTGCATCAAAGTCGTCTGTGTCGTCTTTGATGGTCGCTGAAGGACAGGCTCCATCTGTCGTGTTGTTGTTAGAACCATCGTACTCATGACCATCACCAGTTACGTGTTCTACCACAGGAAATAGAGGGCTCGTCGAGGAGTTGTTCATTCCGTACCCAGTGCCGCCTGTAGCAGCTCCGAGGAAGATAGTGCCAATACCTCTCTTCCCTTCGGTCCTCATCGTTGTCTTAGTTGCTCTTGTTTCGACAGGTACGTCTGCAGGGTGTCGCTCTGGAAAAAATCCTCTTTATAGCAGCCATCAGTGAGTAGGCGGTCCAAAGGGGGCAGGACTAAAAGGTCAGTGCTTTTTTCAGCACAAGGGCATCATTCCATAAGCGGCTATGGTCGAAGAGGCCGTCGATTTTCGGAGAAACTCCTGAATTTTCTTACTCCAAGCATCCATTGGTATGGTTAACAGAGTACGAAATACACCGCAATCAGAATTAAAATACTCCAGTACGAAATCTTGTTCTTGTTCACCCGTGACTCCTGTCGATACTTTATGGATGGCCATGAAGGACCATCGTCCTGATCCTGAGATTTTAGCCAGCCATATAGCCACGAAGGACGGCTTCCTCTCCATTCGATCAGGTTTGTTAGACACGGCTCCAGCCTTCTGACGTTGTTGTTGTTGTTCTTCTTCTTCTTCTTCAGCCCTTGGAAAATTTTCTGGCTTCACCTCTATTAGCACACCACAGTCGTTAGACTGATAACACAGCCATCTCCGTAGGTTTTGTCATCATCCAGCTGATAAATGTACAATTCAGTTTTCAGGTTTGACATTTTGGTGTATTCTTCTTCTCTCTGACGAGGCAGCAAAAGAAGTGTCAAGATGCAAAATAGCCATTTTGTCACCTATGGTGACATTAGAACCCTCAGTCACACCTGAAGACATAATCTTGATCCAAGAAAATGCAGATGAAAATGAAAAGGTTTTGTGGAAACAAAAAGGAGCTACTGTGGACAATCAGGGTCTCTGGCGATCACATGAAGGCAAGCTCGTAGCTCCAACTGCACTTTTGACCATCTTGATTTCGGAGGTGCACAGTGATCTGCACTGCACGCAAGGGGGGAAGTGGTGAAGAAAATCAGACAGCAGGGATATTGGTCCCCATTTTTGCAGACAACAACAGATGAAGTGCTGAATCAATGTGAGATTTGTGAAGAAAACAACGAAAAAACATCAAGATACTAATAGGTCATATTCCAGTCCCAGAAGGTCCATTTAAACATCTTGTGATCGATTACGTTGACATGATAAAAACGGTTCAAGGGAGACGCAACATGTTGGTGGTAATTGATCGGTTAAGCTGCTGGGTTGAAGCAGCACCATCTAAAGACTTGAGTGCTGAAACAGTAATCAAATTCCTGACCAGATAAATCATTCCTCGAGTTGGCATTCCGTCAGAAATAAGCTCAGACAACGGTGCTGCATTTGTACAAAAGGTTGTGAAGGGCATCTTGCAGCAACTTCGAATCAAACAACGATTGGGTGCCGTTTATCACCCCCAGAGTCAGGGAATGGTTGAGGGGATAAATGGAACCCTGAAAGCGAAACTGAATAAGATCTGTGCTAGCACGAAGCTAAACTGGGTTGATGCGTTACCATTAGCACTGATGAGTTATCTCATGCAAACTCATCAAAGCACGCATTTGACACCACACAAGATGTTGACGGGATGGCCGATGCCGGCACCACACTTGAGGGGACCCTACAAGGGGCCTCCACTTGAGCAACTACAATCTGAACTTAGAAGTTATACGAAGCAACTAACTTCTATCCATAAGACTATCTATCTGCAGGAGAGAAAACGGGAGCTTGAGGCCGATCGTGAGGCCGGGCATTTGGTGGTTCCCGGCGACCAGGAGTATATCAAGGTCTTCCGAAGGAAGTGGCACCAGCCGAGATGTGAAGGTCCATACACCGTGGTCCGAGCAACACCAACAGCTGTCCAAGTCAAAGGCAGCGCCACTTGGTACCATCTGAGCCATTGCACAAAGGCCCAAGGCCATCACAACCAAAGAGGTAATAAAACAGGCAGTGAAGTCAATGATTTAGATAGTCAAAATGTTGATGACAAGGCTTGCTGTGATAATAAGTTGTCTGGTTTGGTTGTCACCAGGAGACGAGCTCGCGCAGCTTGCGAGACCGCAGCAGCCGACCAAAGTCCAGACCGTGACACCCTAAGTTCCAGCTAAAAAACTCGAGCATAACAGGGACTCAGTTAAGTACGATGCGATCACCCGTTGTGTGAAAAATGCCCAGAAACACAAAACGTTAAGCGTATTGGTGCAGGACAGGCGGAGTAAAAGTGGGATCCATGTCAGAGGTCAGGGAGCTCTAGGTAAAACACTGTCTGCCAAACTTGGAACCACACCACAGTCAAAAAAAAGGAAACGAAGATGACCGTCCAGTTTTGACCACCACTAGTCCTCTCTGTAATAAAACCACATTATTTGATTAATTATATTTACTATTTACACAAACCATACCTATGAAATATTTAAACTACTGGGAGAACAACTGCATGAAACTGGTAAAATGGTGTTACGAAATCGTCAGGTGTTAGATTGGTTGGTGTGTGTCACATGTTTGCAGATCAGTGTTGCACTTACATTCCAACAACACCGCGCCTGATGGAACATTTGCCATTGCAATGGATAAACTTAGAGATTCAAAAAATGAGATAAAAGAGCATGCAGGAGCTATAAGTTGGGCCTGGGATTGGTTAGATGGACACCGAAGAAAATGTGGAGCATTTTTTGCAGAAGTGGGGATGACTACTGCAATCATACTCATCGTCATTTTTCTTCTGGCATGTTGCATCGTACCCATGATGAGGAAACTGTGTCTGCGAATGACTGAGAAGCAGTTAGCGGTCACGACGGGACTTTGGAACGCACAGATGCTGAACATGATGCCTGCTGAACAACTGGCTCTCGTGGTGACTGAGAGACCACATCTGTAGCCATCACCTGATTAATTGGAGGACTCTGATCATACTCCAGAGGTGACTGAAGAATGAGGTGTTGTTATGATTACATGACAAATGTGTTTAAATCATGATACTATGTTTCTTTGCCAGTATAATTACTTGATTATTGTTTCACTAAAAAAAAAAAAAAAAAAAAGAAAATTTCACCTATGACGAAAAGTGACAACAAAAAACAATTGGGGAAAACTTTTGATGCTTCCGGAAACGAACTGACTAACATTTTCCTGCGACGCGGTTGAGATTTTTATTTAACCAGACAGCAGTAAACATATTGAACTAACTACAGCTATATGAATCATTTAGTTAACATTTTCTACATACTTATATCCAGTATATTGTCACTGCTCTGTTACAGTACGAAATAATCTTCAATAAAATAAAATGGGATAGTTTGCTAAATTCGGTGTGTGGGTCTGAGACCCACAAAGGGGAGATATGTTGTGGAATAATTTGACCTGTGTCATTAGGGTTACAATGATAACTTGTTTTTCAGTACCAATGGAATGTTCAACAGATATCCACCCACTCTGTATTCCAAATACGCCAGAGATGGTACCCTTGAAGTGAAAACAGGAATGTATGTTTTCTCTGGAGCTGCCAGAAGCTCTTGTTTTTGTGATTCAGCCAGGAGGCCAAAGGTGGACATGCATGTTTGTGACAATGTGTATCTGGTACAAGGAACGCCCTTGATCCAGCCCCTACCTAATGTGTTTGTACTTTGAACAATTTGATACTGAGCGATGTCAAGCGATGAAATTATGTTACGCTGATGTGGAATAAAACAAAGCTTGTATCCCACTACTTCTGTGGTTTCTTCTGCTCCCGACTCGACGCCCTGAGAAGTGTACCCCGCTGGCCGGACTACACTAACAATTCTCTCATTTATTGGCCAGAGCTGCTGGAAGCACCTGAAGACAGGACAAAGTGAGGCAAAGAAGAAGCAGCTACTTCAGATAAATAGAATTCTGCAAAAGTTGAGACGGAAGCCCAGGAGGCAGCGTGGCAGATTTCTGCCAAAGAAACTCCTCTGAAGGCTGCTATGGATGTTGCCCCATTTTACCACCTGCCAGTGCCACCCACAGCTTCTCTGTTTTCCTGAAGGCCTTGACTGCATTTAGATAAGCTCTCAGTGCCCTCACAGGAATACATGAAATACAGTCAGGACTAATCGAGAAGGCACATAGTTCTCCAAACCCTCCTGATGGAGGCCAGAGCCAGGAGAAGAGCTGTTTTGTAAGCCACCAGCTCCAAAGGAGTCTGATCAAGTGGCTCCAAGAGAGCTTCAGAGTCAGACTTAATACCAATTGAAGATCCCAATAGGGGCAGATGCGAGGTGGGTCTTTGTCTTGTCTCCCTGCTTTAACTGGACTAGCAGTGGATGTTTACCCAACAGACAGCAGTCCACACCCGTTCAGCATTAAACGGGTGTGGACCCCTCATAATTTCTACTACCTGCTGCAGGCTCACATCTGCGACATCTCTGGGTACCAGATCGAGCTGGGGTTATCTGCCGCCAATAGAATCACTCTCACCTTCTGAATCCTCCTCATCAACTGAAGGAGGAGGCGAGGTGGAGGGAAGGTGTGAAGGAGGCCCTCCGGCAACAAACACTGTTGGCAAAGAGGTCCGCCAGTGGGAGCCCAAACTTGGCCCAAATCATGTCCACCATGTCCTATGACAAACCCCACTCGTCACAAGGAATATTACACCAGCCTTTCTACTTCACTGGAAGTGCCAGGGCACTCTGCAAAATATGATTGTGAAATTAGAGAGGAGTGAGTCAGTGACTCTGTAATTGTGAAATTACAATTGTGAAATTACAGCTGGAGCCGGCACATCTGGCACATGAAGCGAAGAATCTTGAGATCTGAAGACGAGCGGAGCGCCTCCTCTGGACCACGGAAACGTCAGGCAGGACTGAGGTGTCATCACACTCAGGGGAGAAGGATTGCCGTGGGCCCTGACGCGCCAGTCATTCATAGCTAGTGATGCCATCATCCTTCTAGTTACGGGAGCAACGCCGTTTAGCTTCTGCCGACCACCAAAGCATGTAGTCATGATCTGGTAAACTGCAGGGTCGCCGTATGTCAAGAACCCATCTGGAATTCTGAATCACCCATGAAGTCATCTTGAGCACATGGCTTTGCGGACTGACCAGGAATCCATGGGACAAAACCATGGCCATCCTTAACCGGCGTCCTGACTGGCAGCGCTGTCTTCTTTGCCGGATGGCCGTCAAGGTAATGCGCATTTTATTGCACCTAATCCGCTTCCAATTATATGCGAAGGCACCAGCAGTATATGAAACTGGATAACACTGCGACCAACAAACCCCTCGCATGAACAGGTTGCAGCACACCCTCGTGTGAGTGTGTGCACAGGTGGCAGATTCGCGCAGTCCGGAACACCTCGCCCGTGGTCTATTCAGCCTGAATGAATGAATGGGTTGTGAAGATGTAGCATTAACAGCCCCTCATACATAGAGTGTTCCTCAGAAGATGCAAATTTCACCTGCCACTATAGCAGAAAGGGTCTTTGTACTGGGTGCAGAACTAATTCAACCTGTCTAAAGTGATTTAATAGTTATGAACACTTATTTTCGACGATCTGTAAACCACCTTTTCTTTGGCTGACAATGCGTTTTATGCACTGTTCACTCACTGCTCATGTATGCTTGAGATAATGAAATTTTTTTCCTGCAACTAAAGGAAAAACACTCTTTCTAGTATAATTAACACCACCACCAACACCAAGATTTCTGAACTGTATTTCAGGGGGTTATAAAGTTTTTTTTTTCTTCTTCTTCTTTTTTTCTCTCGGGCTGAAAACGCGTTTTCTGCCCTGTTCACCCACTGCTCAGAATAGTCTCAGAACATGAAAATATCACCTGCAACTATAGGAAAAACATTCTTCCTGGTATATTCAACAGTAAACCTACATTTCTGACATGTTTTTAGAGGGTTATCAAAAATTTAATTTTTGCCGGTCCGAAAACGCATTTTACGCACTGTTCACTCACTGCTGAGCGATTCCTCAGAAGATGAAAAATTGACCTGCCACTTTAGCAGAAAAGGTATTTCTCCTGGGTGCAGAACTAATTCAACCTGTCTGAAGTGATTGAAGAGAGCAATCAACATTTTTATTTGTGTCGGTCTTTAAACCACCTTTTTTTGGCCGAAAACGCGTTTTACGCACCGTTCACTCACTGCTCACGGATGCCTGAGATCATGAAAATTTCTCCTGCAACTATAGGAAAAACTCTCTATCTAGTATAATTAACACGAATCCTACATTTCTGAACAAAATTTCAGGGAGTTATCAACTTTTTTTTTTTTTTTTCCTGGTCAGAAACCGAGCTTCTCTCGGCCTGAAAAGGCTTTTTCTGCTCTGTTCACTCTCATCGATGCCAAAGAACATGAAAATTTCACCTGACTCTATAGCAGAAGGCGTCTTTCTTGGAGCTGCAGAACTAATTCAACCACTCAGAGTGGTTTCAGAGAGTTATCAACATTTTTATCGTTGTTGGTCTGAAAACCACAATCACTCGGGCTGAGAACGCGTTTTCTGCACCGTGCACTCACTTATCAGAATAGACTCCGAACATAAAAATGTCTCCTGCAACTGTTACTGATTTCACTCTTTCGAGTATATTCAACACTAAACCTACATTTTGAACTGTTTTTAGAGGGTTATTAACATTTTTATCTTTGACTGTCCGAAACCCACTTTTTCTTTGGCCGACAACGCATTTGTGACAGTGAGTGAACACACTATTCACTCACTGCCCAGCGATTTCTCAGAAGATTAAAATTTCACCTGCCACTACAGCAGAAAAGGTATTTCTACTGGTTGCAGAACTAATTCAACCTGTCTAAAGTGATTTAAGAGAGTTATCAAGATTATTTATATTAATTGTTTTATTATTTAAGTCGGTCTGAAAACCAGCTTCACTCAGGCTGAAAACGTTTTCTGCACTGTTCACTCACTGATCAAAAGTGCCTCAGAACATGAAAATATCACCAGCAACTATAGGAAAAAAATTCTTTCTAGTATATACAACACTAAACGTGTGTTTTTTGAGGGTAATCAACAATTTTATTTTTGCCAGTCCGAAACCCACTTTCTTTCTTGCTGAAAACTCTATATTATTATATTATATATATTATATTCTGTACTGTTCAGTCACTGCTCAGGGAAGCCTGAGAACATGAAAATTTATCCTGACTTCACAGCAGAAGCCTTCATTCTAGTAGCTGCAGGACTAATTCAACCTCAGAACTAATTCAAGTGGTTTCAGAGAGTTATCAAGATTTCTATTTTTATTGGTCTGAAAACCACAGTCCCTCCGGCTGAAAACATGTTTTCTGCGCTGTTCACTCACTGCTTAGAGGGGTGACTTAGAATATGAGAATTTCACCTACAGCTATAGGAGAAACACTCTTTCTAGTATATTCAACACTAAACCTCGACGAATAGGGCACTGCGACTGGCCTACAAGCAGCTGAACCGTTCCACATTTCCTGCTTCCAAGCCATGGGATGAGTTTGACGAGAGCCAGCCGCTGCTATGAGGTTGATCTGGAGACTCTGTTCCCAGAGTTAGCTGAGTTCCGTGTGGTGGAGTCAAGCACATCCGCTGCCCGTCGTATCGAAGTTGAGCTCTCTCTCCACCGCCATCTCAAGAATCATCCCACTTCACTAACGGCCCGCTGGCGTTGAATGGCGAGACTACACACAGGGCACGACCGCGTGTTGTCTGCCCATAACTGCAGGTAAGAGGTAATGCTGACAAGATGGCGCCGACGAAGGCTGACCTGGAATTATCGTGCATGTTATTTTGTTTATTTTTGTGTTTTGATGGAGCATCTGCGTGTTTTTACACACGAGATCAGTTGATGAACATCAGGGCTCTGACTCCGTCTGACTTACTACCAGTATTTGTGGTGTCAGTTACGGAGTTAGTTCATCTTTTGGCTGGGCGGAAGAAACTGAGGAGGAGAGGGAAACGTGCCGGTGCACTCGTTCGCCTTCGTCGAAGAGGATCGCGCACTCCGCTTCCCGGGATAATCCTCTCCAACGTCCGGTCGCTCAGCAATAAGATGGATGAACTGGCGCTGATGTTGAGACGGAACAGAGACTTCTCCTCCTCTTGTGTTTTGTGTTTCACGGAGACGTGGTTGAGCGATCTCATCCCGGACACTGCGCTTCATCTGGAGGGTTTCCAGCTTCACCGCGCGGACCGGGTTCAGGAGCTGGTGTACGGACGTGACGGTGATCTTTCAGCACTGCTCTCCCTCTCTGGAATGTCTGATCGTGAACTGTAAGCCGTTTTACTCCCCACGTGAGTTCGCTTCATTCATTCTGGCTCCCATATATATCCCGCCCAGCGCGAATGTACGTGAGGCTCAGAGTGCGCTCGCGGATCAGGTTCTGCATGTGGAGCGAACTTTCCCGGACTCTCCTGTGATTGTGCTTGGTGACTTCAACAAGGCGACTCTGAGTGAGGAGCTTCCCAGGTACAGGCAGGTTGTAAAATGTTCCACCAGAGAGCAGAGCGTGCTGGATCACTGTTACTCATCGCTCCGCAACTCTTATACCGCCCTCCCTCGAGCTGCACTGGGTCTCTCTGAACACTTGATGGTTCATCTTGTTCCTACATACAAGCAGAAGCTGAAGCTGGCAAAGCCTGTTGTGAGGAGCATGAAGATCTGGACAAGTGAAGCTAAAGAGGAGCTGCAGTCTTGCATGGAGACCACAGACTGGGAAGTGTTCAGGGCTGCCACCAACAATCTGGATGAGTATACAGACACTGTGACTTCATGGATCAGCTACTGTGAAGAGTGCATAGTTCCAACCCGCACCAAGGTGAGTTATGCAAATGACAAACCTTGGTTCACAACTAAACTCAACCAGATCAGACAGGAGAAGGTGGCAGCTCGCAAGAGTGGGGGCAGGAACTGCTACAAAGAGATGAAGTATCGGTTTCAGAGGGAGCTGAAGAAAGCTAAGGCCGCATACTCTGACAAACTAACGCAGCAGTTCTCAGCCAATGACTCGGCTGTGGTGTGGAGAGGGCTCAAGGTGCCCACTAACTACAAGCCACGTGCCCCCCACACTCTGAACAACCTCGCTCTTGCACAGGACTTGAACAACTTCTATTGTCGCTTTGAGCAGCCCTTTTGCACCAACACCTCTGCGGTCTCTCCAGCCCCATGTTCCACTTTACAACAAAGGACTATGCTGTCTCTTAGTGACACAACTAAGATGAAGTATGTCACTGAGACAGCAAAGTCGATCACAGACACTTTTGATGAGCCACCCCCTCACCTCCCCCCTCTTCCTCTTTCTCTTGACATCATGGAGCAGGACGTGCGCACTCAGTTCAGGAGGCTGAACCTTCAGAAGGCGGCGGGTCCGGACAGAGTTTCCCCTGCCATCCTGAGGCATTGTGCTGCTGAGCTGGCTCCAGTGTTCACGGACATCTTCAATGCTTCCTTGGTGTCCTGTCATGTACCTGCCTGCTTTAAGTCCACCACTATCATCCCTGTTCCCAAGAAGGCCAGGATCACAGGACTGAATGACTACAGACCGGTGGCACTGACGTCTGTGGTCATGAAGTCCTTTGAGCGCCTGGTTCTGTCCCACCTGAAATCTATCACTGCTTCTCACCTGCACTCATTGCAGTTTGGCTACAGAGCCAACAGATCTGCGGACGATGCAGTGAACCAGGCCCTTCATTTCGTTCTGGAGCATCTGGACTGCCCAGGAACCTATGCCAGGATCCTGTTTGTGGACTTCAGCTCTGCCTTTAACACAATTCTTCCAGCTCTGCTTGAAGACAAGCTTGGCCAGCTGGACGTGCCTGACTCCCTCTGCAGATGGATTACAGACTTCCTGACCAGCCGAAGTCAGCGTGTGAGGCTGGGGACGACTGTCTCCGACACTCGGACCCTCAACATCGGGTCTCCTCAGGGCTGTGTTCTCTCACCATGGCTCTTCTCTCTGTACACTAACTGCTGCACCTCCAGCCACGAGTCCGTGAAGCTGATCAAGTTTGCGGATGACACCACCATCATTGGGCTCATCTAAGATGGAGATGAGTCGGCTTACAGGAGGGAGGTGGAGCGGCTAGTGTCCTGGTGCAGCCACAACAACCTGGAGCTCAATGCCCAGAAGACAGTGGAGATGGTCATAGACTTCAGGAGAGTCACAGTTTCTCGGTCCCCTCTCATGTTGGCTGGTTTACCTATTCCTATTGTGGACTCCTTCTACTTCCTGGGAACCACCATCAATGAGGACCTCAAATGGGAGTCAACCATCAGGTCCCTCATCAGGAAGGCCCAGCAGAGAATGTTCTTTCTGAGGCAGGTACGGAAACTACGACTGCCGACGAAGTTGCTGGTGGAGTTCTATACGGCCATCATCCAGTCCATCCTCACCTCCTCTATCACCGTCTGGTACAACAGCACCACCTCCAGGGACAAGAGCCGACTGCAGCGCATCGTACGTTCTGCTGAGAAGGTGATCGGTTGCAGCCTGCCACCTCTTCAGGACCTGTATGCCTCTAGGACCCAGAGACGTGCAGGTCGGATCAGAGCCGACCCTTCTCACCCTGGACATGGACTGTTTGTTCCTCTTCCCTCTGGCAGGAGGCTACGGTCCATCCCGACCAGAACCTCCCGTCACAGGAACAGCTTCTTCCCCTCGGCCATCAGACTGTTAAATTTGTGAACAGCCTTGTTGTTATGTTATTCTATTTATTTTATTTTATTTTATTTTATTTGTTTTTTGTTGCACTTTATTCCAAGGCACTTTCCTAGTCAGTGGGCTCCCCACTGACCATGGCAATAAATCTCATTCTGATTCTGATTCTGATTCTGATTCTGATTCTGGAAGATATCCGGACTATTCCCGGCGCAGTTCTGACACTCCGGTGGCACTAGCACTACACGTGGTCAGGTAAGGAGTTTACTGCTTAGGTGGAGGGTTTGGAATTGTGGCGCTGTGTTCCCTCTCACTCAGAAGTCGTGCGCGATATGCGATGCGCGATACCCCCGCCCCTTGAGCTCGACTTCTCCCCTGAGGAGTGACCATCCTAGCATCGCGCAGTGGAATGGTGTCAACGCAGTCGGCAACCAGCACATAGCGCTTGAGAAGATCATCGCACTCTTTATGAGCTCCATGGACAGACTCATCCAGCGCAGAACCTCTCTCACTCCACCAGAGATTTTGGAGATCCAACAGCCCGTTGGCGTGGTGCTCTGCTCGCGGCGCCTCCTCCACACACAGCCGCCGCCCAGGTGGAACACTGTCGCTGGTCGAAGGGGCAGGGTGAGCCCAGCCATCTGGATCGTAGCTGCACTGATCCTCGCAGCTCCTTTTGGAGAGACCAGTCGGCTGCTCTCACCTCCGCTCCCTCCAAAAGCCTACAAATAAATCATTGTATGTAAAATAAAAAATAAGCTGCATTACATTGGTATCGGGTCTGTTTCCTGTCTGCCCAAAATTAGGGCTTATCACCGCCAAGTTCACCTCCGGTTCCAGTCAGTGCAAACTCCGGCTTCAAAAATGTGTTTTTGTTTGACGTTGTCTCAGGAGACGGGGAGGTTTCAGGAGCCAAGAAGTTATGTTTTTCCTTAGCTTCTCCACAATTAGAAGCATAGGTGTCAGATAACTCTTTCCACTCTCTCACGTTTCGTTCTAGCCAAAAGTCAGGGGAGTTTCAATTCTGCCATTAACTCTTCTTATTCCTCAGACTCGCCAGTTTTTAGCAGGGGTCGCCACAGGACTGTGAAAGCCACCACTTGAGAGGCTCTCACAGTAGGCGCTGCGTGCCAGACCTGCTCTGTTCTCAGCTCCCTCACGCGATGTCTGATGCGATGTCTGTCTGTGATTCTGTTCTCTGCAGCCCTCCAAACCTCTCAGAGGCAAGCAGGACATCGTCCTGCCTAGTCATCTCTTTCTGAGATTGGGCCGGTCCCTCGGGTGTCCATCTCAGAAGAATTGCTGTGTCAGATCAAGGTACAATACAAGTTTGGTGGCCCTACTTCCTCTGATGGCTCAGCTGAAAAAAGCAAGTCTGTTTTTGAACAACCAGCGGGACTTGAAGTGCCCAGAGGAGTGGGCGCTGTGCACCGACGACCCTGTCATCCTGGACCCTACCCGGAGTCCTCTCCTGTGGTCAGGTCGCCAGTCTTGAAAGAGTATCTTCTGAATTGAAAGCGCCTGTCTCCTCACCTGCCCATATGGATCGAGAAGATATTCGGTCATTGACACGTCTTTCAGATTCACAGTCAACCCCGAGGTTCTGCGACACCACGTGGACCTGGGTGAACTCAGAGAACCAGCTGTCGTGTCTGATGGAGGAGGACCGCGCTCTCCTGTCAAAGGAAGTAATTGTACGAGTGGCAAAGCGATCCAGATACGCTGGGTTTTACTCCAGGTACTTTCTAGGACCCAAAAAGACACAGTGGAGACATGTTCTGCACCTCAGTCTCCTCAACCAATTCATGACCAGATAGCGGTTCCGGACCAGCAGGAGACTCCTGGAGTGCGTCAGAGTGTGAGAGTGGATGACCTCCATAGATCTTGCACACGCCTACTTCCACAACACAGTTTCTAGTGTCTTGTGCCTCGCACCTTCGCCAAGTGCATGAAGGCGGGGCTCGAACCACTAAGGAGACAGGGTGTGCGGATTCTGACGTACTTGGACTACTGGTTGATTCTAGCCAGGTCCAAACAGGAGTCATGAGCACACACCAGATTGGTGTTGGACCACATCGCGCGATTGAGGCAGGGGCCCACGCCTTGGTCTGCTCAACATGCGAGGTCTTCAGAAGTGGTTTCGCGGTCTGCACCCTCACCCGACTCCGGACCAAAGACCAGAAGACAAATCTCGAGTGTCGGGCCTGACCGGAGACTGAGTCCAGCATGACCCCCAGGAAAGTCGTGCTCTGACTGGGACTCAGCGCGCTTTTCAGGATCCAACAATTCCTACAAGTCTTTACAGATGCATCTCTGTCCGGCGGGGGAGGCCACCTGGATCAGATCTGCGTCAGCGGGATCTGGAGCAGTTCCGAAGGTCGTCACATGAACCCGATGGAACTGTTGGCGGTTTTAGAGTGTTGGTGGCCCTTTCTCTCCATCTAATTGGGAACGACGTTATGGTGAGATCAGACAGCGCCACCACAGTGGCCTACATCAACCGTCAGGGTGGCGTGAGGTCGTCTGTGTCACACAACCTCGCCACAAAGATTTTTTCTCTGGGCTGATGTACATTTAGCCTCATTGAGGGCTCTGCCAGATTAATGGAGTTTATCTCAGGAGATGGCAAACATGATCAGCGAGTTTTTCGGCCACCCAGTGGCTGATGTCTTTGCCAGCAGATAGAGCTTCAAATGTCCTCTCTGGTTCTCTCCCCGTAGATCTGATGACCTTCCACTGGATGTGGACGCCCTGGCTCATCCAAGGTGGCCAAAAGGCCTCCTGTATGCCTTTCCCCCTCCTTCCCTTAATCCAAACAGCCCCAGCTCCAGCTGGTATCCGGAGATGTGTCATATGCGGATCAAAGGCCACTGGGAGTTCCCTCCATCGAGGTCAGCGCTTCTGCAAACATCAGGAACCCTGAGGTCTAGAACCACCCCTCAAGGTTTGGCTTCTCCAGGGTTAACAATCAGTCACTTGCCCCCTGATGTCCAATTGACTTTTCAGAACGTTTAAGCTCTGCCAACCCTCAGAGTATACAATGCTAATTGGACATGTTTCCCCGGTGGTGTGGAACCCAGTCAGCCTGCCCATTATCGGCAACTATTTCTCTCATCCTCTTGTTTCTGCAGCATCTGGGTAACCAAGGTCGGAGCAGCCCTACATTACGGGTTTATGTAGCAGCCCTTTCCATGCTACACAATGGTCTGGACGGCCACCCCTTCGGCAAGCATCGTCAAGTGAGCCGTTTCATGAGATGAGTGAAAAGGCTTAGACCAACCTCAAGACCTTTATGTCATTACTGGGACCTGCAACTGGTACTCAATTCACTCTCCGAAGCCCCTTTTGACCCACTTGATCAGGCCTCCAAGGAGCTAGTAGCTCTTTTTCGATCAGCCCTGATTGCATCTCTTTTGGTGTCGATGACTCGGCGGTATCACTTAGACCCAACCCTGCCATCGCACCTAAATGTCTCTCTTCTTCTTCACAGGTCAGCACCTTATCAGTAAAGACTTTCTGCCCTCCTCCCCATTCATACGAGCAGCGCTAAAAGCTTAACTGGATCGAGTCCAACCCTTCGGAAAGACGGACAGTCTGTGGGTGGCTCTCCCTGGTGGTAAGAAGGGGCAGGCGCTGTCCACTCACAGGTTTTCACATTGGCTTAGAATTGCCATCATGAAAGCCTATGAGACTGCGAAAAAACGGGCACCGGAATCCCTGAGAGCACACTTGACGAGATGCCTGGCAACATCTGTGGCTGCTTTCAAGGGAGTATCTCATGTCTCATGTCATTCTGTCTTCAGGAGCAGCCGAACCCTGCAAACCTTCGGCCCTCATTCACAGCACTGGCTCTGGGACACCAGTATCTGCTTCATTACAGTGCTGTGCAGAGTGCAGCGTCCCGAGATCCACCGGATTCCTGCATGACTGTTTATTCATTTGTGAATAAACTCCCTCTTTCTTGCTCAGCTCAGACTAGAACCCTGACTGTAGCTGCTCAGTAAATGTTTTCCCTATAGGTTTGGAGGACTGTTAATGCCACTTTCTATTTCAGCCGCAGAGTGGCTAAACGAGGGCAACGCAGTTCCTGCTGATCCACAGTGT
The DNA here is from genome assembly GCF_027744825.2 of Synchiropus splendidus. NCBI lineage: Eukaryota > Metazoa > Chordata > Actinopteri > Syngnathiformes > Callionymidae > Synchiropus > Synchiropus splendidus. The sequence continues at coordinate 25,616,711 of NC_071339.1, read as the reverse complement.
AGGGTACACACCATATATGAGGGGTTGTAAACGCCACCTTCTATATCAGCTTAAGGTGACAAAGATAAGGCGGCAGCTCCTGCCACCCAGAGTGTAAAATTACACTCTATGTATGAGGGGTTGTTAATGCTACATCTTCACAACCCATTCATTAATTCATTCACGCTGGATAGACCCTGGGCGTGGCGGTTGCATAAGAAGTCTCATAGGCCGGTCCCGTGTGAGGCCCTGGCCATCGGAGATATTGACAGGACCATGGGCACACCACCTTCCGTCATACCAAAGCAACATCGCCGGTGACATTACAGGCGGTTCAGTGCAGTAAAACGTGCATCTCCTTGAAGGCTGTCTGCAAAGGAGCCAGCGGTGCCAGTCAGACGTCTGGTATGGATGGCCATGGTAATTGCTCATGGTTCTCAGGTCAGGCCACATTGCAAGGCTGGGGTTTAAGCTTTGTGGTCAAGATGACCTCATAGGTGTTCCAGAGTCCCGGGAGGTGTTCTGGACTGCGTAACTCTGCCACCTGTGCTCACACACACACTCACACAAGGGTGTGCTGCAACCAGTTCATGTCCTGCAAACAGTCCTGCAGCAGGGGGCTACTTCAAGGCTAGCAGGTGGTCCTAAATGCTAAATCACCCTCAACACTCAAAGCATGTAATGCTAAATGGGTGTGGACTGTTGTCCGTTGCTAGTCCAGTTCATGCAGGGATCTCGAAGACTCAGACCTATCTCCAGACGCATCTGCCCCTATTGGGATCTTCAATTGGTATATAATACTCTCTCTGAAGCTCCCTTCAAGCCCCTTGATCAGGCTCCTTTGGAGCAGCTCTCCTCCTGGGCCTGGCCTCCATCAGGAGGGTTTGGAGAACTATGTGCCTTCTCGATTAGTCTTTTTTCACAAATTTCTTTGTGCCAAGGTCAGCAATTTTTCAGTGAAGGCTTTCTGTCTTACCCGCCACCCGGATGAGAATCACTGGCGCTTGCAGTGAGAGCCTTCAGGAAAACAGATAAGCTGTGGGTGGCTCTGGCAGGTGGTAAAAAGGGACAACATCCATAGCTGCCATCAGAGTTTCCTTGGCAGAAACCTGCCAAGCAGCCTCCTCGGCTTCTGCCTCATCTTTTGCAGATTTCTATTTGTCTGACGGAGCACCTTCTTCTTTGCCTCACGTTGTCCTGTTTACAGGTGCTTCCAGCAGCTCTGGACAATAGATGAGAGAATCGCTCTCTTTGGCAGCGCTTTGTCATGGGCCAAACGTGTCTCCACTGGCGAGTTCTCCCTCCAAATATGGACGGTTATTAGTGCCTAGTTCTTCCACGTTGGGCTCAAACTAGTGCTGTGGCCATGGGATGGCGTCAGGTTCCCCTGTGTAGTCGCCGGAGCAGGGAAGTACCTGGTTCGGCAACAAGAGGGCCCCAGGGGGACACCCATACCCGCTGTATGGAGGGTTACTCGTGAAACTTCACTACATTCGGACTAACAACATTTTGCGCGACCTTGGGGGTGAGGTCATTGCCGTAAGACATCGAGTAGGCCGGACTGGCGTGAGACCTGGCGTTTGGAGATAGCAGCAGGTCTCTTGGCACGCCACCCCTCTGTGATTAGAGACAGGCCACCGGTGAATCTTCACCTAATTTGGTGACGCTTCTCCTGCGCACTTATCCGCAGTGTTGCTCCCCACACAAGGTCCAGCTCCAATCATTAAGGCGTCTGGACGTTGTAGTTCTTTCCTGTTTGCACTCCGCATTGTTTATCTCAGGACAGTCTATGTGGTGAGGATTCTCTCTCCACCTAGTCAAGTTGACCTGCCTGGCGAACCTGGAGTTACGGGCGGAGCCCCGACTAGCGCATCTCCACATTAGCCAAAGGTTCTCCCATCTCTGCTACCTTATCTCAGAATGAAAAAGCATTTTCTGCATTGTGCCATAACGTCTCAGGGAATCTTCAGAACATGACATTTTGACCTCCCAGTATAGCAGAATGGGTCTTTCTAGTAGTTGCACATCAAATCTAAGCTGTTTGAAGTGTTTTTCGAAAGTTATCAACATTTTAGGTTTGGCGTTCCGAAACCCACCTTATCTCAGACTGAAAACGCGTTTTCTGCATTGTGCCACAACTTCTGAGGGAAGCTTCAGAAGATTAAATTTTCACCTCCCACGACAGCAGAAAGGGTCTTTTTTGTAGTTGCAGCAGAAATCTACGCTGTCTGAACTGTTTTTAGAGGGTTATCAACAATTTTATTTTTGCCGGTCCCAAACCCACATTCTCTTCAGACGAAAACGCGTTTTACGCACTGTTCACTCACTGCAGAGCGATGCCCCAGAAAATGAAATTTTCACCTGCCACTATAGCAGAAACGGTATTACTACAAGGTGCAGAACTAACTCAACCTGTCTGAAGTGTTTTAAGAGTGTTAACATTTTTATTTTTGTCGGTCTGTAAACCACGTTTTCTTTGGGTGAAAACGCATTTTATGCACTGTTCACTCACTGCTCAGGGATGCCAGATAACATGAAAATTTCTCGAGCAGCTATAGGAGAAACACTCTTTCTCGTAAAATAAACACTGAACCTACATTTCTGAACTGTATTTCAGGGGGTTATCAACTATTTTTCCTGTTTTAGAAACCGAGCTTCTCTCGAGCTGAAAACGTGTTTTCTTGCACTGTTCACTCACTGATCAGAATATTTTAAGAACCTGAAAATATTACCTGCAAAAACAGTCTTTCTAATATATTCAACACTAAACCTACATTTTTGAACTGTTTTTAGAGGGTTATCAACAATTTTATTTTTGCCGTTCCGAAACCTACATTCTCTTTGGCCGGAAACGCATTTTACGCACTGTTCACTCACTGCTCAGCGATTCCCCAGAAGATGAAAATTTCACCTGCCACTATAGCAGAAAAGGTATTTCGACAAGGTGCAGAACTAACTCAACCTGTCTAAAGTGATTTAAGAGAGTTATCAACATTTTTACTTCTATCTCTATTACTATTATTCCTTTGGCTGAAAACACGTTTTATGCACTGTTTACTCACTGCTCAGGGATGCCTCACAACATGAAAATTTCACTTGCCACTATAGGAAAGGCACTCTTTCTAGTATATTCAACACTAAACGTACATTTCAGAACTTTTTTTAGACTTTTTCTCAGCGATGCCTCAGAACATGAAAATTTCAACTAATACTATAGCAGAATCTGCTATAGTCTTTCTAGTAGCTGCAGAACTAATTCAACCTCTCTGAAGTGGTTTCAATGAGTTATCAACATTTTAATGATTGTCGGTCTGAAAACCACTGTCCCTCGGGAGAAAAAGCATTTTCTGCACTCTTCACTGACTAATCAGAATAGCCTGAGAGCAGTGAAAATATCAAGTGTAAATATAGCAAAAAGACTATTTCTAGTATATTCAGCACTCACACATTCAAAGCGATTTTATATTTTGAAAATGGCGTTCACTGCACTGTTCAAACACTGCTCAGTCGTGACTCAGAACATGAAAACTTCAACTGCAACAATAGGAAAAACTCTCTTTCTAGTATATTCAGCACTAAATGTACCTTTCTGAACTGTTTATCAGTGTGTTATCAACTTCTTTTTTCCTGGTCAGAAACCGAGCTTCTCTCAGCCTGAAAACATGTTTTATGCACTGTTCACTCACTGCACAGGGATGCCTCAGAACATAAACATTTCATGTGCCAATATAAACAGAAGGAGTGTTTTTAGTAAGTGCCAAACTAATTCAACTTGTCTGAAGTGGTTTCAGAGAGGTTACAACATTTTCATGTCTATCTGTCTCAAAACCACAGTCCCTCGGGCTGAAAAAGCGTTTTCTGCAATGTTCAGTCACTGCTCAGCGAAGGCCTCAGAACATGACAATTTGATGACAAAAAACTGCCTTTCTAGTGTGACGGCCATTTATGTGTGGTCACAGAGTATGTGTTAGATGTCATTTAATTATTTTAATTAAATAATTTAATGGAGTTGATTAACCGGCAGGTATATAATTAGGTCAGTAGAGGGCAGGAAAGGACAGAGGTTAGGCATTGAAGATGTGTGGGTAAATAGGAAGTGACACTTTTTTTTTATTACTTTTCTCACCATCGAAAAATGTGGAAGCCTAGTGTGACTCTGTCCTCATTTAGTTTCAGGTTTGTCAAATCCATTTGTTTATAATGTTTGTTCCACTTGGGATTGATTGATTGGGGGTCTGAGTGTGTGCATGGTGACATGGTTTTTAAGTATACTGTTTTTCCTTCGTACTTTGAGTTCGCTCTGTGTGGATGTGGCACTTGTAAGCTCATACTGACAACCTACGCTGACATGGCACGGGTGATTGAGTTGTGTGGAGTTCGGTTTCCTTGTGGTGAATAACGGTGAAAAGTAAAGTTTTATTATTTCCCAACACTAGCCAAAAGGTTTAATGGCAGAGTTATACATTCAGATGAAAATAAATTATGCATGTGGTTCATGATGTATGACAGTTGTTGTATGACAAAGTGAGATGTTTGGGAGTGGTGTTTCAGAAAGACATCTCATTGTGGTGTGTTACCACAAAGAAAAAACAGAATCCCTTGGATTACTTTTCTCACCATCGACAAATGTGAAAGCTTTGTGTGGCTCTGTCCGCATTTTGTTTCAGACGGCGTTCTACTGACCACATTGAGACGCCACGTTTGAACTGAAGACAAGGTCACAGTATTCAGACCTGTTACAGCATAGTTTCAGATACAAAGTTTTCTTCACGCTTTTGGAGGGAGCAGAGGTGAGAGCAGCGGACTGGTCTCTCCAAGATGAGAAGCGATGATCAGCACAGCTATGATTTGGACGGCTGAGGTCACCCTGCCCCTTCGACCAGTGACGGTGTTCCCCCCCGGGCAGTGGCTGTGTGTGGAGGAGGCGCCACGAGCGTAGCACCACGCCGACAGACTGTTGAAACTCCAAAATCTCTGGTAAAGTGAGAGAGGATCTGCGATGTATGAGCCTGTCCACGGAGCTCATAAAGAGCGCGTGATGTTCTCAAGCACTATGAGCTGGTTGCCGACGGTGTAAACATGGGTGGGATGGTCACTCCTCCCGGGGCGAACGCATCATGCATAGTGCATGACGGCTGAATGAGCGGGAACGCCGCGGTGGGAATCCAAACCCTCCACCAGGCAGTAAGCTCCGTACCTGACCAAGTGCGGTCCTAGTGCCAGTGGAGTGTAAGAACCGCGCCGGGAATAGTCCAGATTTCTTCCAGTTGTGGTCAGACAACATGCGGTCGTGCCCTTGGTGTAGTCTCGCCATCCAACGCCAGCTGGCCGTTAGTGAAGTGGGATGATTCTTGAGCTGGCGGCGGAGAGAGAGCTCAACTTCGATACGACGGCGGCGGATGACATGAGGCGCAGGAGAAGATCAAGCGGGAACGTACTTGACTCCACCACACGGAACTCAGCCAACTCTGGGAACAGAGTCTCCAGATCCACCTCATAGCAGCACCTGGCTCTCGTCAAACTCATCCCATGGCTTGGAAGCAGGAAATGTGGAACGGCTGCTTGTAGGCCAGTCGCAGCGCCCTATTCGTATGGGATTAGTGTTGAATATAGTCGAAAGAGTGTTTTTTCTGTAGTTGCAGGCGAAACTTTCATGTTCTGAGGCATCGCTGAGCAGTGAGTGAACAGTGCAGAAAACGCGTTTTCAGCCCGAGGGATTGTGTTTTTTTGTCCGACAAACATAAAAATGTTGATAACTCTTCTGACAGGTTGAATTCGTTCTGCAGCTATGAGAAAGACCCCTTTTGGAATAGAGGCAGGTGATATTTTTATGTTCTGAGATTATTCTGATCAGTCAGTGAACAGTGCAGAATATGCATTTTCAGCCTGAGAGAAGCTTGGTTTCAGACTGTCAAAAATACAATAGTTGATAACCCTCTAAAAACGTTTTGCCTATAGTTGCAGGTGATATTGTCAAGTTCCGAGGCTTTTCTGATCAGTGAGTGAACAGCGCAAAAAATGCGTTTTCTGCCCGAGAGAAGCTGCGTTTCACACCGAAAAAGATAAAGATTTTGTTACATCTTTGAAACCACTTCTGACTGTCACGGGTCAAGACGTGGAGCAGGACCCAAGTGCAGTGGTGAAAGTCACAGGAGGCAGGAACGAGTCAACATTTTAACATGTTGAATTAGATCGGCACCTACTAATAAGACCCCGGTCTGCTTTAGTAGCAGGTGAAATTTTTATGTTCTGAGTCAGTCCTTAGCAGTGAGTGAACAGTGCAGAAAACGCATTTTCAGTGCAAGTGACTGTGGTAATTACATTTTTACAAACATAAAAATGTACTTACCTCTGAAACCACTTCAGACATCGTGATTAAATTCTGCAACTACTAGAAATACCACTTCTGCTATAGTTTGAGGTGACATTTTCATGTTCTGAGTCCCGCCTAAGCAGTAAGTGAACCGAGCAGAAAACACGTATTCAGGCCACGAAAAGGTGGTTTTCAGACGAACAAGCATTAAAATCCTGATAACTCTCTGAAACCACACAGAGAGGTTGAATTAGTTCTGCTGCTGCTAGAAAGACAGCTTCTGCTACAGTGTCAGGTGAAATTTTCATGTTCTGAGGCATCGCTGAGCAGTGAGTGAACAGTGCAAAAATGCGTTTTCAGCCCGAGAGAGGTTCGGTTTCTGACCAGGAAGAATAAAAATTGTTGATTCCACCCTGAAAATAGTCCAAAAACGTGGATTTAGTGCCGAATATACTCGAAAGACTCTTTTTCCAACAGTTGCAGCTGATATTTTCATGTTCTGGCACTATTCTGAGCAGTGAGTGACCTGTTCAGAAAAACAGGTTTTCACCCGAGTGACGGTGGTTTTCAGAATTGACAAACATAAAAATGTTATCACTCTGCAACCACTTCAGAAATGTTGAATTAGTTCAGCACCTACTAGAATGACCGCTTCAGCTATCGTGCCAGGCGAAATTTTCATGTTCTGAGACAGCCCTGAGCAGAGATTAAACAGTGCAGAAAACGTGTTTTCAGTCCGCGGGACCTGTACCTTTCAGACCAACAAACATAAAAATGTTGATAACTCTCTGAAACCCCTTCGGAGACATTGAATTTGTTCTGCAGCTACGAGAAACACGAGAAACAGCTAAGCTGGTGGGCGCTCATGAATCCTGTTTGGACTCAATCAACCAGTAGTCCAAGTACGTCAGAATCCGCAGACCCTGTCTTCTTAGTGGTTCGAGCCACTCCTCCACGCACTTGGTGAAAAAACGAGGCACTAGACACTAGAGACCGTGTTGTGGAAGTAGGCCTCTGCAAGATCTATGGAGGTCATCCACTCTCACACTCCAGGAGTCTGCTGGTAGTCCGGAACCGCTGTCTGGTCATGAATTGGTTGAGGAGACTGAGATTCAGAACAGGTCTCCACTCTCCTGTCTTCTTGGGTTCCAGAAAGTATCAGGAGTAAAATCTAGTGTAGGAGGATTGCTTTGGCAGTAGCTCAATTATTTGCTTTGTCAGGAGAGCGCTGTCCTCCTCCATCAGACATGACCGCTGGTTCTCTGAGTTCACTCAGGTCCATGCGGTGACGCAGAACCTGGGGGTTGACTGTGTAACTGAAGGCCGTTTCAATGACCGTGTATTTTCTCGATCCATATGGGCAGGTGAGGAGACAGGCTCTTTCAATTCGGAAGATACTCTTTCAAGATAGGAGCCTTGAGCACAGGAGCGGACCCGGACTCCGGGGCGGGTCTAGGACGAAAGGGTCATCGGTGCACAGTGCCCACTCCTCTGGGAACTTCAAGACCCGCTGGTTCTTCAAAAACACACTCGCTTTTGTCAGCTGAGCCGTCAGAGGAATTCGGTTCCCCAAACTTGCAGTGTACAAAGATCAAGATCTGATCAAGATTCTCCTAAGATGGAGACCCGAGGGACCGGCCCAATCAGCCTCAGAAAGAGATGACTCTGTAGATGACGATGTCCTGCTTGCCTCTGAACAGAATCACAGACAGACATTGCTTCAGACATCACACGAGGGAGCTGAGAACAGAGCAGGTCTGGCACGCAGTTCCTACTGAGTGATCCTCTGAAGTGGTGGCTTTCGCGGTCCTGTGGCGACCCCTGCTAAAAACTGGCGAGTCAGAGTAATCAGAAGAGTTAATGGCAGAATTGAAACTCCCCTGACTTTTGGCTGGAACCGGGATCTGTTGAGAGACGGCAAAGAGTTATTTGACGCCTATGCTTCTTATTGTGGCGAAACTGAGGAAAAACATAACGTCTTGGCTCCATAAACTTCCCCAGGGACAGTTCTGGCATCAGGTATAAGGAGGCAGAGACCGTTACTATACTGCTCGGTCTCCTGAGACGATGTCAAACAAAAAAAAAATTTTGAAGCCGGAGTTCGGACTGACTGGAACCGGAAGAGAACTTGGCGGATGATAAACCCTAATTTTGGGCATAGAAGAAACAGACCCGATACCAAAGTAATGCATCTTATTTTTTTTCCAAGTTAGACTAGGTTTAGATGCATACTTTTAGATACAAAGTTCTTCCTACGCTTTTGGAGGGAGCAGAGGTGAGAGCAGACGACTGGTCTCTCCAAGAGGAGTGGCGATGATCAGCTCGGCTATTATACGGCTGTTCCCCCCAGGCGGCGGCTGTGTGTGGAGGAGGCGCCGCGAGCAGAGCACCACGGATTATTGTGTCTCCAAAATCTCTGTGGGAGTCCACGGAGCTCATAAAGAGCGCAATGATGTTCTCAAGCGCTATGAGCCGGTTGCCGACAGTGCAGACACCATTCTACTGCGCGATGGCGGCTCTGTCAGCGCCGGGTGGGATGGTCACTCCTCAAGGGGGAGGTCAAGCTCCAGGTGCGAGGGCATCGCGCATGACCGCTGAGTGAGAGGGAACGCTGCGCCACAAATCCAAACCCTCCACCTATTAAGCTCCGTACCTGACCACGTGCGGTCCTCGTGCCAGTAGAGTGTCAGAACTGCGCCGGGAAATAGTCCGGATTGAATGAGACTAGCAGTGGATGTTTACCCAACAGACGGCAGTCCACACCCATTTGGCATTATTTGCTTTGAGTGTTGCGGGTGCTTTAGCATTTCGAATAGTGAACTGCACTTAGGGGGGCAGAGGACTGCCTGCTAGCCTTGAAGTAGCCATGCTTTGGGGGGACGCCCCAGGATTGGAGGTCCGCTCAAAATTTCTGCCCCGTGCTAAAGGACTGTTTGCGAGGGAGGCAGGCTCCACGGACAGCTGGACACAAACATATTCCAGGAATATTACAGCAGCCTTTCTACTTCACTGGAAGTGCCAGGGCACTCCGCAAAATGTGATTGTGAAATTACAGAGGCGTGAATGAGTGACTCTGTAATTGTGAAATTACAGCTGGAGCCGGCGCATCTGGCACATCAAGAGAAGAAGCTTGAGACTTGAAGGGGTGTGGAGCGGCTCATCTGGACCACGGAAACTTCAGGCAGGACTGAGGTCTCATCGCAGTGACGGCAGAGACTTGTCGCATCACCGCAGGAGTGGATTTAACAGCAGGAGACTCAGCGCTTGTGCCGCTCTGTGCGTGGACGATCATCGGCAGCAGCTTCTCCCGGGGTAGTTGGCTGACTTTTTTTTTATTATTATTCGTATTGAATTCGCTCCTTCCAGCGCCTCGGCCTCGAGCGCTCTTCCGGGCCTGGTCGCCTATTCTGAAAACTTCTGAACCGAGCATGTTGATCATGCTGAACTTTCTGGTTTGACTGTTTCAGTTCCACTTTCTTCTTCAAATTTGGGTGTAGCAGATCCAACATGCACCTCAACTTCCTCCCCATCAACATTTCTGCAGGAGACAGTCCTGTTGTTGACTATGAAGTTATCCGATAACTGAATAAAACTCTACTGTCGAAACAGGGTAGACCTCCAACCACTTTGAATGTGCATCAATCACCACCAAGAACATCTTTCCCATGAACGGCCCAGCATAATCAACATAAAGTCGTCGTCACCGTTGGTCAGGTCACTCCCACGGGTGTAGCGGTGCACAGGCCGAAGCGTTCTGGTGTTCCTGACAAGTGGAACACGATTTGACCGAACTTTCAATATCACTGTCTATATTAGGCCACCACATATAGCTACGAGCCAAACCCTTCATTTAACTCATTTCAGGGTGCAATTGATGCTGCTTCCACGTAAGACCACATCCTTTTTCCCGAATCACCACACGGCACACCCACAGTACACACCCATCTTGTACACTCAGCTCCTGTTGCTTCATAGTGTATGGACTGAAAGCAACATCTAGGTTACAGGGCCACCCTCTGAGTATGTATTTATTCTCTCGGGCGAGTACGGGGTCCACCTACAAAGCTCTTCCGAGTTGACCACTGAACTCTGATCCTGCTCTACCAATAATACCTGGTCTTCTGAGTCTGGATGCCCAAGTTTCTCTGGAAGTGGAAGTCTACTGAGAGCATCTGCGTTTGCATTGTCCTGTCCACGTCGGTACACCATGGCATATTCATATGCTCTTAACAGAATAGCCCATCTCATGATCCTCTGAGAACTCATGCGTCACACACACTCACAGCAGCAGAAAAAAACTATTCGCAGTTGGATAAAGAGGGCTTAGCAGTTATTTTTGGGGTGCAGTACTTTCACAAATATTTGTGTGGACTTAAATTTGTGATTTGTACACAGACCATAAGCCCTTATTCAGTCTGTTTCATGAAGGAAAAGCTGTGCCTCCCATGAGTTTTCTGCTCCCCCTTCCAGTCTGTGTGCCAAGACTGCCCCCACCCCATAAGGTGAGGTATCACATGACAGTACCAGTTGTTTTTGTTCATCGTAATGAACCAACACTTGACTGCTTTGTAGTAACTTCTTTGCCTGCTTAAAAGCCTCTTCTTGCTCAACCGCCCACCTCCATTTCTCATCTTTCCTCAGTAACTTGTGTAATGGAGCCGGCACAGTAGACAAGTTCGCCAAGAATTTGTTATAAAAGTTTAGCAAACCTAGAAAAGCTTTAACCCTCGTATTATGCTTAGGGTCAATTTGACCCATATCCGTTTTTGTGTTCATAAAAGTAGTGGTTATCCTGACTTTTTCTTCATGAAATTTTGTGACTTTTCCTCATTAAGGGTCATGAACAGATGTGTAAAATCTGGACAATTTGATGTCAAGTGAAGTGTCTGTACAGAGTTGGTACACAAAGATGATGTTGCGGGTCATTTTGACCCGGATTCTTTAATGTGGGTAAGTGGCTGTTCAGACCCAAAATAAACATGTCTCTCTGATATACCTATTTAGACTGCCCAGCTATGTGTATTTTGATTGATTTGATTGTCTGAATAGCCATTCAGACCCAGCTGTGTGTAGAGGGGAAACTTTCTCTCCCTTGTTCTTGTCAGTGTTCTCATGTAGTCTCTTTGACAAACACACCAAAAATGAGCTCCAGAAGGTTTACAGTACATGCCTAACAAGCCCGCCAAGTATGGCATCAAAATATGGGTGGCCTGTGAAGCAAAATCTAGCTATGCCGGGAATATGCACGTATACAGTGGAAAGCTACCTGGAGGAGCAGCCGAGAAGAATCAGGGGATGCGTGTGGTGCTGGAGATGAATAAAGGGCTGCAATGTCATAAAATCACGTGACGTCACATTTACATTTACATCCTATCGCCTTGGAGATGAACTGCAGAATAGAAAGCTGAACAGCGGGAACAGTCAGAAAAAATAAGCCAGAACTTCCCAAGGAAATTCTGAAGGTGCAGGGCAGACCTCTGCATTGCTCAATATTTGCTCAAACGGAACCGACGTCGGCTTTTCCTGGAAGAACTTGGCAAAGCACTTGTCACTCCCAAGCTGCAGAGTCGAGCCAGGCCACCTCGATGCCCAGCAACTGCCGTCATTGAAAAGGTCAAGCTCACATCACCCAACCAATCTGATATGGATGCATTGGATACAATTGTGAAGAAACGGAAAAGATGCCAGATCTGACAGTAAAACAAGTACCTGTTTTGTGAAATGCAAGAATAACATCTGTTACATTCTGTCCATTATGTGGAGAGCATTGAACAAGATGAACATTGAAAAATGGGGCAGATATGGTACCAGAGCATCCTGGACTGCTTTGACCTTCGCTGACATTGGATGCAGGCCTGTCCTGTCCACTTGATTACTCAAGAATGTTACTTTGTTTTCCATGAACTGACGCTTGCTCCGTTTCAACCACAGCCCTTTATCCTCCAACCTCTGCAGCACTTCGTTGAGTGTTTGCAGATGCTGTCATCTCTTCCTCTCAATATAATGTCCTCTAAATACACTGCCACATTTGCCATACCTTGAAGTACATTCTCCATGGTGCGTTGGAAAATAGCAGGACTGGAGTTTACTCCAAAAGGCAGACGTGTATATGTAAAAAGACCTTTGTGAGTGCTGACACTCAAAAACTTCCTTGATTCCTCTTCAAGGACTATTTGCTGATATGCATGGCTCATATTGAGTTTTGTGAACTTCTGTCCCCCTGCCAGGCTTGACATCATATCCTCCATTCTTGGAATCGGATGCTGTTCGGTCGTGGAGACTTTGAAGTTCCATTTCCACTTTTCTTTTAATGGCAAATGAAACCGACCTGGGTTTGTAAAATAAGGGTGTGAGAGAGTAGAAGCATACACCAAAATGTCAAACCTGTATTGCTTTATGGTCCCCCGGAGGTAATAAAACCCCTCCCGCCCCTTTTTTATATAAAAAAGAAATTAAAATAACAACCCCTCCCCCTTTTTATATCAAAAAGTAATTAAAATAATACCCCTCTCCCTTTTTTATATCAAAAGGAAATTCAAATAGTAACCACCCCGCTTGTTTTATGACAGGAAGGGGAATAATTAACCCTATCCTACCTTGTTTTATAACTGGAAGGAAAATAACGAAGGGAGGGGTTTGGACAGCTGTATAAATATCACCCTGTGTGTACAAATATATATATATATATATATATATATATATATATATATATATATATATATATATATATACGTCGGCTTTTCCTGGAAGAACTTGGCAAAGCACTTGTCACTCCCAAGCTGCAGAGTCGAGCCAGGCCACCTCGATGCCCAGCAACTGCCGTGATTGAAAAGGTCAAGCTCACATCACCCAACCAATCTGCAATGGATGCATTGGATACAGTTGTGAAGAAACGGAAAAGATGCCAGATCTGACAGTAAAACAAGTACCTGTTTTGTGAAATGCAAGAATATATATATATATATATATATATATATATTTTTTTTTTTTATGTGTATATATGTATATATATTTAATATCTTTTTATATCTTATATCTTCGTATAGCATTACGTTCGAATGCTGACATAACCTGTTGAATAAAAAACATTAAGAAGCATATTCGGATCTCAGCTCATTCATTTCTCGTTTAACATGTCGGTGAAACACATCATTAAAAGAGTTTATTACAATCCTCTTCACCCCGGGAGCTATGGAGGGGTGGATCGCCTTCGCCTCCCGGTAGGACATGCCCCGAACACCTCCCCAGGGAAGCGTCCAGGATCAGATGCCCGAGCCACCTCAACTGGTTCCTCTCGATGTGGAGGAGCAGCGGCTCCACCCCGAGCTCCTCCCGGATGACCGAACTCCTCACCCTATCTCTAAGGGTGCGCCCAGCCACCGGGCGGAGGAAACTCATTTCAGCCGGTTGTATCCGCGATCTCATCCTTTCGGTCATTACCCAAAGCTCGTGACCATAGGTGAGGGTGGGAACGTAGATCGATCGGTAAATCGAGAGCTTCCTCTTGCGACTCAGCTCCCTCTTCACCACGACGGTCCGATACAGCGACCGCATCACTGCTGCCGCTGCACCGACCCGTTTATCAATCTCACGCTCCCCTTTTGCCTCACTCGAGAACAAGACCCCGAGATACTTAAATTCCACCACTTGGGGCAAGAACTCTCCACCGACCCGGAGAAAGCAAACCACCTTATTCCGGTCGAGAACCATGGCCTCAGACTTGGAGGTGCTGATCCTCATCCCGGCCGCTTCACACTCGGCTGCAAACCCCCCCAGTGCATGCTGAATGTCCCAGTCCGATGAGGCCAGCAGAACAACATCGTCCGCAAATAGCAGAGATGAAATTCTGTGGTTCCCGAACCGGATCCCCTCCAACCCCTGGCTACGCCTAGAAATTCTGTCCATAAAAGTGATGAACAGAAGACATGCAGGCATTGGCTAGATAGATAAGTAGATAACGACGATCAAAATTACTTGTTGACCGTTATCGATGTATTTTCAAAAAAGGCCTATGTACGCGCTTTAAAAAGAAAGACTGCGATTGAGACAGTGAAGGCGTTCGAATCAGTGCTGGAGGAGAGCGAGACGCCTGCAAAGCTACAGACGGATGACGGTAAATAATTTTTTTAAGAAGAGTTTCCGGGCTTTGATGGAAATTTTTCAACAGCGAGTGACGTTAAGGCCCCTGTGGTAAAGAGATTTAACCGCACTCTTAAAAATCTGATGTGGAGATATTTTACAGCTAAAAACATTACATTACACAAACGTTACATCGAGGTTTTACAGGATCTAGTAAAGAGTTATAATCACAGCTATCACAGTCGTATAAAAATGACACCGATGGAAGTAAGTAAATAAATTTTGCCTCCTGTCGAAATTTCTTTAGATTGGTGTTTGACAATCTTTACATTAGACCGTCAAAAGGTCAACAGAAGCCAAATTTATGGAGGGCGATCATGTTAGGATATCAAAACTACGAGGTGTATTTGACAAAAAGTACGAGCAGAGTTTTACAGATGAGATATTTACAATAACTGAATGTATTCATCGCAACCCGCCTGTGTATAAATTGAAAGATTTCGATGGCAAACCCATCCAGGGGTCATTTTATGATCAAGAATTACAAAAAGTACAACTCGTAAAGGATAACGTATTTCACGTTGAAAAGATTCTCAAGGAACGCGCCGTTAAAGGAGAGAGACAAGTCTTTGTCCAGTGGAAGAACTGGCCTGAAAAATTCAACAGCTGGGTAAAAGCTTCAGATGTAAAATATATATAAGACGATCCTCCTTGACACCAGGCATCATATCATCATGTAGGGCTCAAAGAATGGGGCTTCTATGTGACTTTACCATCAAACGCCAGTGCAAAAGTTTTTAAAGACAACTCAATTGGTACTTTCCGCATTTAGCACAACATATCGATTTAAACGGGAAATGGGAGGTTGCTTTGACGGAGATTTCATACCCTCACACGTGGCATAATATTCCAGAGGATACGTCGTCATTTTACTGGAAACCAAACCATAGAGGAGCTGACTCCAACACCAACACGGCTGCTCCGAGAGGATCAGATTCAGATGGTAACACGTCGCGGCTTCATAAAGATGAATTTCATAGAGCCATGGCGAGACTTTGGGCTCCGGATCCTGACGCCAGCGCCTCAGCTCAGAGGAAAAAAGACGGTTGGATATTACAGCTCACTTAATCAGATTACAACCGAGATGGTTCAAACTTAAAAAAAAAAACAATGAGAATATACGCTTCCTGTTTGACCGTGCACGGCAAAACATTGATCTTCAAGGAGACAGTCAGAACCTAGTGCTTTTTAACTCGCCTTTGGCTTACATGTTAGGTGTAGATCCTGCTAATTGCATCATTTATTGCGAGTTCAGAGCGCCCCATCCTGTTGATTTAAAAGTGGGGTTTTACCATCTCTACTGACGTTGTAAGACCGCAGCTTGTAGAGGATGCATATGCACCGCTTTTAAGAACGGTGGAAATCAAGGGTAGTTACTCAGATATAATCACACAGCATTTTAACCCTGCTTACTATTTACCGGTTGCCAAGAACCATATTGAAAATATTCAGACACAAATTAAACCAGATCTTAACAAACCAGTCAATTTTACATTTGGAAAGGTGGTGTTGACTCTACACTTTAGACCTGTTACTTGAGAGGATATTATATAGCCCTTGCATCGACGTCTGGAAATTCATTGATCACCACAACACCAAAGGGATAACCAGCCTTTGCAGACCAAGTCAAAAACAAACACAATTGTTCATGCAGGCTTAAGAGACGACCCGCACAGAGTTGTACAATATTATGAAAAACAGGTGGGCGGAGAGCTACCCGGTTTTGACGGTGCCCCGGTTATGTACGGACGAGGCATCGGTTCCCTCTTCTCAAAAATGTTTCGGTTTATATCACCTTTGTTGAAAAGAGGTATCGCCATAGCGAAACCCCATCTCAAATCAGCAGTGGGTAACATAGCCACAGATATGTTCACCTGTACCATGAGAGGAATGAGCGATCAACAGAGACAGGAAGGGTCAGGAGGTATAACTGTCTTATCACGAAGAACAAAGAGACGCCCTCCAGGACGACATGTAACACAGAGCTCTAATAAACGTACAAACAAAAAAAGAAAGAAGTCAGTTGACAGAAGCAAACGGGCCAAGAGGAAGTCCAGAGGGAGCTCTGATATACTTTAAAAAACCTTATATCCAGTAACATGGCACTCCTACACCAGAAATCTGCTGAATGCACATTGGCAGAACTGGATTTATTCACGCCGCCGATGACACGGCTTTCCATCGAGGACAAAATTTACACTGAAATTGCTCCAGTAGCCGCGATCAGCGATTGAGTTTTTTATACCAGGAGACGGCGAAAAGTATCTAGACCTAAACGACACCCTTCTACACGTGCGTGCAAGAATTACTAACGCCGATGGCACACCGCTGGCTAACGACGCAGCAGTCGGTCTCATCAATTATCCTCTAAACACAATCTTTGACCAGTGTGATGTGGTTCTGGGGGATCGGATGATTTCGCAGTCCAGTTCCACTCACCCGTACAGAGCTATGATCGAAACACTTCTCAACTTTTCAGGCGACACTCTTAAAACACAGTTTATCGCCGGCCTTTTTTACCAAGACACACCTGGGTCGGTTGACTCGATCATCACTGTAAACGGTCCCAACGCAGGCCTTAATAAACGGGCTGAGTTCACGAGCAGGTCCAGAGAAGTACATCTTCTCAGTCCTCTGCACAGCGACATATTTTTCTGTGAGAGACTGTTATTAAACTCGGTCGATTTAAGAATTAAACTCACCAGGGCGAATGATGCCTTCTGCCTGACCGGACCTCGCAACTCCACCTTTCGTCTGAAAATCCTTGGCACCTCTCTGTTTGTGAAGAAAGTCACTGTTTCGCCAGCTGTGAGAATACGTCATGCAGCGGGTTTGTTAAAAGGAAATGCTCTCTACCCCCTCTCACGAGTCAACGTAAAAACATACTCCATTCCAGAGAACTCGAGAATATGTACCCAGGAGAGTTTATTTCTGGGTTCAAGACCTAAATCCGTGGTTTTAGGGATGGTGCGTCATGAGGCATTTTCCGGTAGGAAAGATCTCTGCCCGTTCAACATGAATATCTAGCCCTCTGTCAGGACGGTCGATAGATCCCCGCTAAAGCTTTTCAACCTCAGTTTAACAACGGTATGGCGGTCAAAGAGTTTTATAACATGATTCTAGCTACAGGAAGACATTTGAAGTATCTAAGCATTGACCGCGAAGGTTTTAACAGCGGATATTCGCTGTTTGCATTTAATCTCAATCCAGCCGATGACAACGACGCTCTCTCAGCTGTCTCAAAAGGGAATTTAAGACTGGAGATGAGATTCAGAGTTGCTTCACCAAACACCCTAACACTGATTGTGTACGCTTGTTATGATTCCATTCTGGAGATTGATGCAAAAAGACAAGTGCTGGTGGACTATTATTATAAAAGTTATGGATAGTCTCCAGTTACAGAGGCTGCTGAGAGGTCTCATGGGCGACACATTTTACGGTGTGTGGCCGTCGGATAAGTTGCCTCAATTGACACAACCCCTCAGACTGCCTGCATATTTCATCGTCAACACACATCCGGCACATAAACCAGAAGTGCACTGGCTGGCTTTAACTCTCAAAGAAGACGGGAGAACAACTTTCTTTGACTCGTTTGGAATGGGGCCCTACTTTGCACATTACCCTGAAAATATTTTAAAGTTCCTCAAGAAACATTCAGAGGTCATCAAGTACAACAATGGTCAACTACAGCACCCTCTATCGTTTGTATGTGGTCATCATTGCGTCTTCTACCTCTGTCATCGTGCTAGAGGGCTGTCTATCGGAGAAGTATTAAGTCTATACAGTGACGATAACTTAAAAAACGACCTCATGCTATACAACTTTGTGAAAGGACATCAACGATGTCTACAAAGATGTGCACACTGTCCATGGAAACAACAAAACTGTTCTCTTCTGTATTTTAAAGACTATTGTAACGTGTGACTAATCTTATTGTGCGTGTGTATTTAAAAAAAATCTGTAATCTCATAGTAATTCAATAAAACATTTCTTTGATGAAAAGACAATAACTGTGTACAAGACAATTATTCAGGAAACCCATCGAGGTGTTAGAGACAATTTCTTCCCTTTGGTCACTACACGCGTCAAGCGTCGTTGAGGTGTCACTTTAGGGTCCTTTGGGTCGGGAGACCAGCTCTCAGCTATACTTTTCTTTCGTAAGATAGAATTCGATTTAAGTCTCTGATATTGAGCCCTCGATTCAGGATTGGACAGCAGTGTGAGAGGCATTTTAGCTTTAATAATGTGACGAGAAACTCGGACCATCCCTCAGGTAACGAAGAACTTGTTTTCTTATACGGTAGGGAAAGGTACTTGAATATATCGATCACATGAGAGCCTTTTACAGCACTTCCTTCATACATAAATTCACCATTCATATTCCAACCACCACCGTCTTTGGATATCCTCTGGATAATGTATTCAGCATTTCTTCGAGCTTTTGACGGAAGGCTATTTAGAATATCCTTACCCAAGTCATCTGTTACAGTGGGTGTTTTTAGAACACTTTCGACACGACTGTCAGAGTCGTGGGGATGATCGCTGACTCCATCTCATTGTAAAGTCAGAGTTACTCTCCTTTGGTCTCTCTGATCCTCTTTAGTAAAGGTTAAATATCTCTGCAATCGAGCATTATACTTTTTTATCTTCTCATACGAGTTAGACTGAGAATCATTTAGAATGGTCCTCATCTTCTCATTCAATTCATCTTTGGCAGTTTCACGGATGTCGGTGGTTGGACGTCATAACTGGATAATTTGCTGAGGAAAGACGAGATACATTTTCTGGACAGTCTTCATCGTGTTTTACTTCTTTACAAGTCGTCCTATTAGATTTCCAATGATTGGAACAGCTGCCGATAGCAACGGCAACAGCTTTTTAAGAATCCTTCACGCTTCACGCACACTTTTTTATTAGCCAAGAGTCTGATGTTTTTCTTCTGTTTTTTCAGTTTTTTGAACTGAGCCTGCGACAATGGTACAGTCCCCTTCAAAACATTCAGGGCGATCTCACCGAGAGCTTGAATAAAGTCCCGAGAACTATGCATCAAAATGTCTTTACGTTTCTTTGAAGGAGCATGCTATAGTTCCTTAAGTAAACCCGCGTTTCTTTTTATACGCACTGACATAACTTAAGCAGACGTTTTTGGTATGGACACAGTGTGACGTTGATGAGGAAGTATCCCAGTCCTTAGTCTGTAGCGTTCTGGACATGAGGGTGTTAGATCAACAATTAAGTACCCGTGAGCGCCAGCTGTAACATCTTCAAAGATTTCTAGAAAGAAAGCTCTTTGAGACGGGTGAACCTGTTGAGCAACAACTTTTATCTACATTTTATCGCGAGGATTCTTAAACAATACAAAGTAATTGATATTCAGACTAATAGTACGACTATATTTACCACGATGAAATACGTTTTGAGTAAGCATTATAACACTCATATTTTTATGATGTCTCTACTGTGTAAAAATGCCTCAGGGTTTTCAGAAGTTTCAAAAATAACATTGTCAAGAATAATCAAATGTTTTCTATCAGAAGGAAATAGATCTTCATTTTCAAAAGATTCAGGTAAACCTTCAATGAATTTGATATTTTTATTCATCTTTTGCAATTCACTGTACAAAGGTTGAAAAGAAGTATAAATCCGTACAATATTTACATTGACATCATCCATTACATTTTTTTCAAGTCCACACAATTTTCAAGTATACATTTTACAAAATGGGTCTTTCCTGACCCTGATGGTCCCACCACTAGACATGAAAATGGTGTTTTCAAATGTGGATCGAAATTAATTTCTTCGATAATGACCCCTCATCCACCCAAAACTCAGAACCCGAAAGGTTTGGTTGTCCCATCCGAAAATAATCGCCTCTTATCGTACACGACCCGGAGTTTTTTAATAACTGATCTGTTTTTTACTGCGATGTTCTTTTTATCCCTCTCAATGTTGTGTTGGCAGGTCTCAAGCACCCCATCAGGTGAATTCTGCAAATAGCCCTCTACAGACGGAGTCAAAGTTTATCCGCTCACAAGATTCTTTTGTTTGCGTGATACCTTTAATTTTAATCACAACCTTCTTCTGTCCTTTGTTCCTATAAGCATACGACCTAGGACCCGCCGAAACAAAGTCCTTGATGCTATCCCCGTCGAGTTCATCAGTCAGATCACCGAGATAGTTACCTAATTTTAAAGGCGTCTTGCCGTCTTTCACCACATATATCAAGCTGTCTGTGTCAACATAGAGAACATTCTCCTGCAATTTCTCCATGTAACTGTACAACGTCAGACGAGCATAAGTAGTGGTAAAAGCTCTGATAAAAACATTGCTGCATTTACCGGGAGGGTAGAGACCCTTGAAACGCCACTGGATCACAACTTTTTTTGTCATCCAGCACGTTAAAGTAGCTGACCTCGTATTTCCCTGAAAACAAGAAACTGAAAAACTCGTTGGGGTCTGACACTACAGAAACCTGAGACATGTTCTCTTTCTGATAAAACTTGCCCCACAGGCTATTAATTCAAGCCTTAGCCACCTGTCTCTTTGCTGGGTTGTGACAAATCTTATCAGCGCAAAGCAAAATCCCCTGATGGGCTTGATAATCCTCAATGTATTTGTCACGGCTTTCCTGATCAACGGCCTCAGCAGGGTAACCAGAAGCCTCCTGCTTGTCCTTCAGGAATGTACGGATGTAACCTGCGAAAATACAATTGCTAGATCTATCAAAATGCCATACTTCGATAATCTTGGCCACCTTGTATCCCTTGTCCAGAGCCTTGTTGAACTCAACCGTGACCCAGACCCCTGTCAAAACAAGTTCGTCATCATTATGCGTACAGTCACTGCCTTGAACATTACGACATGAACAGATACTGCATTACGTGAAGTGTAATTTACCCCCGGTCCTCTGTAGGGTAAAACAGGTACATATAAACCCCGAGGAGGATAGACAACCGCCTTGATAAGACCGAAGTACTGTCTGGAATCCCCGAAGTCTTCGTGAATTATTCGGGGGTGACCTAGGAGGTAGGAGCACGTGCTGTTGACGTAAGGATACAGAGAGGTGACATCAGCGTAATAAACTTTTTCATCAGGCTTGGCCGTGTAACGCAGCTTTAAAGCGCTGGTTCTATCGCCGTAGAGGGCATTACGAGGGTTGAGAGGCTCAGGGGTGTCAAAATCTAAGAGAATATCTCTGAGATCATCAAACGACTGTCGAAGCGAATGCCATTCGTGTTCCCAGATGGTAAAAAGACGCACCCCATGATCAAACTTTAACGCCTGCTCTCTCTCCATCGGAGCAGAGTAGTATTCACCGTATGGTCTACCTCTTAACGGAAAAACTGCATGAGGGTCAACACATGAAGGACAACCGTGGAATAAACATCCGTTAAAATCCCAGACCTGCGTAACACCGTCAACTTCAGGATAACCGTCAACAAAATACTGGCCAAACACCATCTCCCCACGGTTCAAGGCATGTTGTATGAAAATGCCCTGTCTGTGTGATTGTGCAGCCACTGGATGGAAGCATCTGAGAACCTCTTGTTACCGCTCGTTACATAATTGTTGGGACATGGCTAATGTGTCTGGTTTTAAATAGTTGGTCCTGACAACAGCCATACACGCAGAGGCGATTGTTATGGACGAGAGTGCATCAACACCTGTTTCTTTAAAAAACTCGTCTCTAAATATCATGCATCCTCTGGCCAGAATGTCAACATCGTTTTTACAATAGTGAATAGCTTCACTCCTGAAATTGAAAGAATCCTCTATCACGAGATAGAATTCGATTCGCTTAAGGATTGGACAGCAGGGTGAGAGGGATGTTTAGCTTTAATAATGTGACGAGAAACTCGGACCATCCCTCAGGTAATGAAGAACTTGTTTTCTCATACGGTAGAGAAAGGTACTTGAATATATCGATCACATGAGAGCCTTTTACAGCATTTCCTTCATACATAAATTCACCATTCATATTCCAACCGTCGCCGTTTTTGGATATCCTCCGGATAATGTGTTCAGCATTTCTTCGAGCTTTTGATGGAAGGCTATTTAGAATATCCTTACCCAGGTCATCTGTTACAGAGGGTGATTTTAGAACGCTTTCGACACGTCTGTCAGAGTCGAGGGGATGATCGCTTACTCCGTCTCGTTGTAAAGTCAGAGTTACTCTCCTTTGGTCTATCTGATCCTGTTTAGTAAAGGTTAAATATCTCTGCAATAGAGCATCGTAGTTTTTAATCTTCTCATACGAGTTTAACTGAGAATCATTTAGAATGGTCCTCATCTTCTCATTCAATTCATCTTTGGCAGTTTCACGGATGTCAGAGGTTGGACGTGATAACTGGTTAATTTGTCGAGGAGAGACGAGATACACTTTCTGGACAGTCTTCATAGCGTTTTACTTCTTTACAAGTCCTCATATTAGATTTCCAATTATTGGAACGGCAGCCGCTAGCAACGGCAACAGGAATCCACCCGATTGCTTTTTAAGAATCCTTTGTTTACGCTTCAAGCACGCTTTTTTATTAGCCAAGAGTCTGATGTTTTTCTTCTGTTTTTTCAGTTTTTTTAACTGAGCCTGCGACAATGGTACATTCCCCTTCAAAACATTCAGGGCGATCTCACCGAGAGCTTGAATGAAGTCCCGGGAACTACGTGTCAAAATGTCTTTACTCGTTTCTTGGTACGGAGCATGGTATAGTTCCTTAAGTAAACCAGCGTTTCTTTTTATACGCGCTGACATAACTCTCGCTGATGAGGTAGTATCCCAGTCCTTAGTCTGCAGCGTTCTGGACAGGAGGGTGTCAGATCAACGATTAAGTACCCGTGAACGTCAGCTGTAGCATCTTCAAAGCTTTCTAGAAAGAAAGCTCTTTGAGACGGGTAAACAACACAGAGTAATTGCTATTCAGACTAATAGCACGACTATATTTACCGCGATGAAATAAGTTTTGCGTCAGCAATATAACACTCATATTTTTATGATGTCTATACTGCGTAAAAATGCGAACAACCTCTGGGCTTTCAGACGCTTCAAAAATCGTCGTCAAGAATAATCAAATGTTTTCTATCAGAAGGAAATACATCTTCATTTTCAAAAGATTCAGGTAAACCTCCAATGAATTTGATATTTTTATTCATCTTTTGCAATTCACTGTACATAGGTTGAAAAGAAGTATAAATCCATACAATATTTATATTGACATCATCCATAACATGTTCACAATTTTCAAGTATACATTTTACAAAATGGGTCTTTCCCGACCCCGACGGTCCCACCACTAGACATGAAAATGGTGTTTTCAAACGCGGATCGAAATTAATTCCTTCCATAATGACCCGTCATCCACTCAAAAATCAGAACCCGAAAGGTTTGGTTGTGCCGTCCGAAAACAATCGCCTCTTATCGTACACGACTCGGAGTTTTTTAATAACTGATCTGTTTTTTACTGCAATGTTCTTTTTATCCCTCACAATGTTGCATTGCCGGGTCTCAAGCACCCCATCAGGTGAATTCTGCAAATAGCCCTCTACAAGATCTCTGACGGAGTCAAAGTTTATCCGCTGACAAGATTCTTTTTTTGCGTGATACCTTTAACTTTCATCACAACCATCTTCTGTCCTTTGGTCCTATAAGCATACGTCTTAGGACCCGAAACAATGTCCTCGATGCTATCCCCATCGAGTTCATCAGTCAGATCACCGAGATAGTTACCTAATTTTAAAGGTGTCTCGCCGTCTTTCACAACATATATCAAGCTGTCTGGGTCAACGTAGAGAACATTCTCCTGCAATTTCTCCATGTAACTGTACAACTTCAGACGAGCATAAGCAGTGGTAAAAGCTCCGATAAAAACATTGCTGCTTTTACCAGGAGGGTAGAGACCATTGTAACGCCACTGGATCACAACTTTTTTCTCATCCAGCACGTTAAAGTAGCTGACCTCGTATTTCCCTGAAAACATGAAACTGAAAAACTCGTTGGGGTCTGACACTACAGAAACCTGAGACATGTTCACTCTCTGACAAAACTTTCCCCAAAGGCTATTAAGACAAGCCTTAGCCACCTGTCTCTTTGCTGGGTTGTGACAAACCCTGCGACAGTCGTCACAAGTTACCGGGTCTGGGACCTCTGTAGGGCAAACAGGATCGTGACAAACGCTACAGTGAGCTTTGCATATGTGTTTTGATTTATCTTCATACCCCTTATGACAGCTGACGCAAAAGTAACGTGTTCCTAACAAACCTTTAGGGTTCTTCACCCCGTAATAGTGTCCCTGAAGTAGAAACAAGAATAAGGGCTCCGAACCATCAGCAAAACCGGTGGCATAATGCGCTAATGGCTGGTTTGCTGTCGTTTTATTAAACACAACAATTTTACGCCTCACTATCCGTTCAAACAGGGGTATATCTGTGAATATGATAGGTGTTTGAGAATCTAAACCAGCTTTGTTTAATAATTCCCTCCCCAACTCAACACAATCTTGATACGCACGGTTAGGATTAAGGAGACAAGAAAGGCTGATTGCGACGCAAAGCTGCTTGGTTCCATCACCACCAACTACATAGAGATGTCGTCTTTTTTTAATAAAAATTTTGGCATCCAGCGTCTTCTCGAGCTTGCGTTTCGCGCCTCCTCGAGGGATATGTACAATTTGGACCGTTAATTCAATTCTCTTACCCATAGCGATGACTCTGTCAGATTGCACTGTGTTGCTAAGGAGGTCCTCAAAAGCAGGGTAGATATTTCCACCGTCGCCTTCAACCACAACATTAACGTGTTCTTGAACATCTTCACCTACCACTTCAAGCTGAACCACATCCTCTCGATCTGCCAGTCTCTGCGCTTCATCAGCCAACTCCCTGACCTGTTGCATCCAACCTCTGTAGAAAGTAGCTAAATCAGGAGTGTCCGGTACAGCAGGACGTGTTAGCACCCTTCTTATCCTATCGGTGTTAAAAGGCTCTATGACTTCTGATTCAATACCGGTACCTCTAATACAACATCCTTCCTGAAGCGAATCACCGTCATCATCAACATTGTCATCGCTACAGTTAGAGTCAGACACATCTACCAGAGGGTCAAGAGCAGTTGTCCCTGAATCAGTCGTCTGCAGATTATCAACAAACCTTTCTAACCAATCGCCATTGTCTAAAGAGGTATCAGCCCTACCCTCACGAGATGATGCAGGAACCATATTTAAAATTCGGTTATCCTCTCTCTCGCCGAAAAAAATTGACTCCATGTTTTCATTTATACTCGGATCATAGACCTGCACTACATCCTCCTCAGACACGTTGTCAAACAAGTGAGACAGAAACATACGTGTTGGTGAAGCACTCTGGTCAATGAGGTGTGGTGTAGTGTCCTGGTTGTGTGTGGATTCAGGGTCAGAACCGGAAGGAAAACCATCATGGTTGGCCATAGCGTAATAACAATAATAACAATAACAATAAAATAATAATTAAAAAACATTTAATAAACAAAACAACAGTCTCAAAACACAATCACCCGCGATGCAACAGCGACCTCAAAACACAATCACCCGCAGTGCAACAGCAACCTCAAACCGTAATCACCCAGCACTGCTTTTAAATAATGAGGATCCAAATGGACCTTACTGGGGTCGAACTTCAGTCAGATCAGTCCACGACGTCTGTTACCACCACGTCCTTGTTGTTTTAGGAGTCTCAGAACTTCAGACACCAGCGCTTTATTCGTGACGTCCTTAACGATGAGTTCTGTAACGATTATCATAATATTTAAGACATATGCATCCCTGCTGATTACTCGTTGAAATGGTTGTTCTGGTGGTTGAAATCTTACCTTCACGTATATTTCTCGCCGAACGGCGGTATTTACGTGCTTGACGCGCTTGACGTGCTAGACGCGCTTGACGTGCTAGACGACGACTCTGTATTTCACTCTGATGAAGACGACGTTCAAGCGTACGTACTCTGAATTCAAGCTGTTGTTTTACAGCCGTTGCATCATGGAACGCTAATAGGGTCGGCGACACTGGAGCGTGGGGTCTGTCTTGGGTAGCTGTGACAGAGCGCTCGGGGGCAGGGGGTAGAGGCAGGGTTTGGTCAGGGGGTGATGCGGCGCAAGTCGACGTTGGTGTCCGGGGTGCTATCCGCGGGTTGTCTGTGGTTGCTGGCGGTGCTGATGGTGGCGGCGACGGTGGCTGTGGAGGTGCGGATTGCCCAGATGCCGACGTCGAGTCTTCAGTAGGGAACGATCCGGATAGTAGATCCAGAGGTACTGCGGAAACCAGCGTCGATGTCTCCCACAAAGGCCAAGACCCAGGAGGGAGAGCTGAAACAGAATTTCGACAACAATACAAATGTAAATACAATCTAGAAGCAAGACCTCGGATAGCAGTTAATATGATATTAATATAAACAGAGTAGTATGAAAATAACCCTAGTACAATATGAAAAAATACGACCTGCGGAAAAACAAAATTACGTAATCATATAACCGGTGTTGAGCCGTGTTGTTTTCTAGCGATGGCTATAATAAAACAACAACACGTGTAGCATACATATCAATACTCATGGACAAAACCATCATCACAACAGAAGCAAATCCTAAAGAGCGTTAAAAATAAATAAATAAAAAACTCAATGTATGGACCTACTCAGGACCGTCATTTAAAGCATAAAAACAAATAGCAAATCACGAATCATTAGTGTATAAGAATACTATATATATATATATATATATATATATATATATATATATATATATATATATATATATATATATATATATATAGTATATAGTATAATACATAGTGTATATGTATTAAAGCACATTACAATTACCTCTAGTGGTCATCATCGTTAAAGCACAGTGTAAATAGCAATCGCGACCTCTAGTGACCGCCGTCGTTAAAGCATAGTGTTAATAGTAATTGCGACCTCTAGCGACCGGTGACGTTAAAGCATAGTGCAAATAGTAATCGTGACCTCTAGTGGTCATCGTCGTTAAAGCATAGTGTAAATAGTAATCACGACCTCTAGTGGCCGCAGTCATTAAAGCATAGTGTTAATAGTAATTGCGACCTCTAGCGACCAGTGACGTTAAAGCATAGTGCAAATAGTAATCGTGACCTCTAGTGGTCATCGTCGTTAAAGCATAGTGTAAATAGTAATCGCGACCTCTAGTGGCCGGCGCCGTTAAAGCATAGTAGTAAAATCACAATGTTGTTTAGCAGTAACAGTTACCCAAACACCTTCAATAATAAAATTACGCTATCTAAAAGCATAAAGCCGGAACATAGATAAACCACATTACAGATAACAGGCACCTTGATGCTCTAACACAACGAATTGCAGACACATCATTAAACCACACACACACACACACACACACACACACACACACACACACTCACACACACACACACACACACACACACACACACATAATAGCGAACATACAGCCATTCAGCTGATACTGAACGGTAGAGATGTGTTGAAAAAAAATTGGAGATTTACATCTTACCAAACGGTGGTGGTGGCGTTGAAGCGACAGGCAGAAGGTGTGGCGTGCTCGTTGCCTTTGTATCTGTTTTCATGTGAAAAAATAAATAAATAAATACAGCAGTGAAACGTAAACTATCACTCCAAATGTTTTTTCCCGCCTCCTATCAGCTGAGGCGTCTGGTGAGTGAAAGAATCCACGAGCGGGCGCCCTACTCCTTCGACCTCTGACTGGCTGTCTGTTTTCATACGCACAGGTGTTGAATAAAACAAAAACATAGGTAGTTAAATATAAAACACATCAACAGAATGTGGTTAAAATACTTTTTTTGTTTTGCTCTCACCGTCGAACAGTTGGAGCGACCCGTCCAATGAATGATCAGCATCCACAGGGTCCGGATGACTTCCCGGTCGTGTCTGATTTCCGGGTTCCGGGTGATCTTTTCATGCACACACACACACACACACACACACACACACATACACACACACACACACACACACACACACACACACACGCACACACACACACATACGCATGTATATACACTTAATAAATACCGCTGTTCTTTACCTAGTTATCGTAATTATGATTAGAATCGCTGTCTCCTTCTCACCAATGACTCGCGCCGGTCCTGTCTTCCGTGCCGAATTATACCGTCGCTTACGGCTCAGAGAGCGTTGGTTACTACCCTTCGGTCGATTTCCTGTACTCGGCCCCGAACGAACTCGTCCTCGCTGTCGATTATTATAATACACGGCGTGTTCTGAGCCTCGGTGCCGCTGTCTTGAAGACTCGCTCTCGGATTCACAGCCGACAGATCCGCACGGGCATCTCCGTCTTCAAAAGTTACACGCATTAACCGCTCAAGCTCCTCAGCGCCGATCAGCGTCTCCGGGAAGTTATTCGCGGAGGCGATAATATCTGAAAAATAGAAGTGCGGCTGTTGTAACACATAATAGAGATATTAACAACGAATTATAAAATAATTCAATATTTTTACCAGTATCACTCTGCGTTAAATGAACGTCACACAGATGAGTGACGACGTCTGTCAATGAAAAGAGACATGGTACGTGATAAACATGGCGTAACGTTTTTATTATACTTATATATGTAAATGTAAATACATAGATACACATATATGTATATACTTATATGTATACTGTATAGATATAGATAGATGGATAGATAAACAGATAAATATTCACCTACGACGTGCAGAGGAAGAGGCATCCATGGGTAGTCTGGAGTCCTTTTGGAAAGGAGGATGAAGTTCTGGAAGGTCTGGTCAACAGCGAAGGTTACCCCGGAACTGATGTAAAATGTGGTCTGAATCGGGTCACCTAAATACTCCGTCCGTGTGGGTAGGTCCTCGGTGACGTCTTTGTTGATTTGGATCGGGTCACCCACTCTGCCATTGTCGCCAATTAAAGACAGATGTATAAATATTCTAAAGGTGTTTCCAGATGTGGTGGAGACAGCACAAGATCTGGAATTTGACCCATGACGACCTGGACCATAAGAAGACCAGGATCAATGTCTGCTAGGTAGCTCAGAGGTATGAACCGCGGCGACGTAAAACAAATAATCAGATGGAGAACGGACATGGTGACAGAAGCAGGATGCCAAAAAAAGAATGGCTTGGGTCATCCGCTCTGCCATTGTCGCCAATTAAAGACAGATGTATGAATATTCTAAAGGTGTTTCCAGATGTGGTGGAGACGGCACAAGATCTGGAATTTGACCCATGACGACCTGGACTGTAAGAAGACCAGGATCAATCAGTGGAGACTGCACCCCCAAAATGAACTGAAATGTGTAATAAAAGGGGTCAGGGCCTGAGATAGTCTTTGTCACTCTACACCATCGGAGCTGAGGCAAAGCCAGGTGTAGTTGCGGGCCCAGAGCTCTGTTAGGGTAATTAGATGCCTCTGTCAGGGTGTAAATTCTTTTGGATTTTAAGTTGGGGTGTTTTTGGTTGTCATTCTCACGAGAAAACGAACACGTGGAAGGTACAGAAGTGTATTTCCTACAGCCTAAACAATGTTGTCTGAAGACAATGAGGTCCGCCTTCAGACTGTCTCTTTTGAAGATTCAACCGTCCAGGAAAGAACTCGCGTCTCCGCAGCAAATTAACTGGTTATCACAGACTCTAAAAATGCATCGTTTCAAACTCACACAGGGTGTAAAATTAAATAGACTGATTCAACAGAA
Source organism: Synchiropus splendidus (assembly GCF_027744825.2). Lineage (NCBI taxonomy): Eukaryota > Metazoa > Chordata > Actinopteri > Syngnathiformes > Callionymidae > Synchiropus > Synchiropus splendidus. Next base: position 25,586,565 of record NC_071339.1, on the reverse strand, counting down.
ACTCATGTGAGTTGAATAGCTGTGTCATTTGAACTAATGCTGAAAACTAAAGTATTTCTTTCTTTTTTGTTTCATCATTGTTCACTCAACCTTATTTTCTGAAAACTAAAAGTATTTCTTTCTTTTGTTCTATTCTGAAAACTAAAAGTATTTCTCAAACAAGTTCAAATTATCTGTTTAAAAGCATTTTGAAAAAATGGTGCATGAGTTGGGTAGCTGTGTCGTTTGAACTATTAGTGAAGACTAAAAAGTGTTTTCTTTCTACTGTTTTATCTTGAAGAAATATTTCAAGAATGAAAAAGTTCTTCATAAGATGTTAAATAACTTCTAAAATGTTTAAACCCGAAATAATATTGTAGCTACTAACGTGTTTTGATTATTTAGCCTACAATGCAGAAACAGTTCAAACATTGACTAATGCTGAAAACGAAAAGTATTTCTTTCTTTTTGTTTTGGTATCCGGGGCGATGTCCGCGGCTTGTCTGTGGTTGCTGGCGGTGCTGATGGTGTCGGCGACGGTGGCTGTGGAGGTGCGGATAGCCCAGATGCCGACGTCGAGTCTTCAGCAGGGAACGGTCCGGATAGTAGATCCAGAGGTACTGAGGAAACCGGCGTCGATGTCTCCCACAAAGGCCAAGACCCAGAGGGGAGAGCTGAAACAGAATACCGACAACAACACAAATGTAAATACAATCTAGAAGCAAGACCTCGGATAGCAGTTAATATGATATTAATATAAACAGAGTGTAAATGTAGGGATCTACTAAGGATCAACATTTAAAGCGTAAAAACAAATAGTAAATCACTAGTGTATACTCTCATTAAACCACTTTACAATAAGTAAAATCACGACCTCTAGTGGACGCCGTCGTTAAAGCACATTACAGTTAGTAAAATCACGACCTCTAGTGGACGCCGTCGTTAAACCACATAACAGTTAGTAAAATCACGACCTCTAGTGGCCGCCGTCGTTAAAGCACATTACAATTAGTAAAATTACCACCTCTAGTGGCCGCCGTCGTTAAAGCACATTACAGTTAGTAAAATCACGACCTCTAGCGGCCGCCGTCGTTAAAGCACATTACAGTTAGTAAAATCACGACCTCTAGCGGCCGCTGTCGTTAAAGCACATTACAGTTAGTAAAATCACGACCTCTAGCGGCCGCTGTCGTTAAAGCACATTACAGTTAGTAAAATCACGACCTCTAGTGGCCGCCGTCGTTAAAGCACATTACAGTTAGTAAAATCACGACCTCTAGCGGCCGCCGTCGTTAAAGCACATTACAATTAGTAAAATCACGACCTCTAGTGGCCGCCCTCGTTAAAGCACATTACAGTTAGTAAAATCACGACCTCTAGTGGCCGCCGTCGTTAAAGCATAGTGTAAAATAGTAATCCCGACCTCTAGTGGTCGCCGTCGTTAAGGCACAGTGTGAAATAGTAATCGCGACCTCTAGTGTCCGTCGTCGTAAAAGCATAGTAGTAAAATCACAATGACGCTCAGCAGCAACAGTTACTCAAACACCTTCAATAGTAAAATGACACCGTCTAAAAGCACATAGCCGGAACATAGACAAACCACATTACAGATAAAACACACACACACGCACACACGCACGCACGCACGCACGTACGCACGTACGCGCACACACACACACACACACACACAATAGCGAACATACAACCATTCAACTGATACTGAACGGTAGAGATGTGTTGAAAAAAATTGAGATTCGTATCTTACCAAACGTTGGTGTTGGTGTTGGTGTTGAAGCGACAGGTAGAAGGTGTGGCGTGCTCGTTATCTTTGTATCTGTTTTCATGTGAAAAAATAAATAAATAAATACAGCAGTGAAACGTAAACTATCACTCCAAAATGTTTTTTCCCACCTCCTATCAGCTGAGGCGTCTGGTGAGTTAAAGAATCAACGAGCGGGTGCCCTACTCCTTCGACCTCTGACTGATCGTCTGTTTTCATACGCACAGGCGTTGAATAAAACAAAAAACATAGGTAGTTAAATATAAAATACATTGACAGACTGTGGTTAAAATACTTTTTTTTTATTGAACTGAATGTTTTGCTCTCACCGTTGAACAGTTGGAGCGACCCGTTCAATGAATGATCAGCATCCACAGGGTCCGGATGACTTCCGGGTCGTGTCTGATTTCCGGGTTCCGGGTGATCTTTTCATGCACACACACACACACACACACACAAGTATTTCTTTCTTTTTGTTTTGGTATCCGGGGCGATGTCCGCGGCTTGTCTGTGGTTGCTGGCTGTGCTGATGGTGTCAGCGACGGTGGCTGTGGAGGTGCGGATAGCCCAGATGCCGACGTCGAGTCTTCAGCAGGGAACGGTCCGGATAGTAGATCCAGAGGTACTGAGGAAACCGGCGTCGATGTCTCCCACAAAGGCCAAGACCCAGAGGGGAGAGCTGAAACAGAATACCGACAACAATACAAATGTAAATACAATCTAGAAGCAAGACCTCGGATAGCAGTTAATATGATATTAATATAAACAGAGTGTAAATGTAGGGATCTACTAAGGATCAACATTTAAAGCGTAAAAACAAATAGTAAATCACTAGTGAATACTGTCATTAAACCACATTACAATTAGTAAAATCACGACCTCTAGTGGACGCCGTCGTTTAACCACATTACAGTTAGTAAAATCACGACCTCTAGTGGCCGCCGTCGTTAAAGCACATTACAGTTAGTAAAATCACGACCTCTAGCGGCCGCCGTCGTTAAAGCACATTACAGTTAGTAAAATCACGACCTCTAGCGGCCGCTGTCGTTAAAGCACATTACAATTAGTAAAATCACGACCTCTAGCGGCCGCCGTCGTTAAAGCACATTACAATTAGTAAAATCTCGACCTCTAGTGGCCGCCCTCGTTAAAGCACATTACAGTTAGTAAAATCACGACCTCTAGTGGCCGCCGTCGTTAAAGCACATTACAGTTAGTAAAATCACGACCTCTAGTGGCCGCCGTCGTTAAGGCACAGTGTGAAATAGTAATCGCGACCTCTAGTGTCCGTCGTCGTTAAAGCATAGTAGTAAAATCACAATGACGCTTAGCAGCAACAGTTACTCAAACACCTTCAATAGTAAAATGACACCGTCTAAAAGCACATAGCCGGAACATAGACAAACCGCATTACAGATAAAACACACACACACGCACACACACACGCACGCACGCACGTACGCACGTACGCGCACACACACACACACAAGTATTTCTTTCTTTTTGTTTTGGTATCCGGGGCGATGTCCGCGGCTTGTCTGTGGTTGCTGGCGGTGCTGATGGTGTCGGCGAAGGTGGCTGTAGAGGTGCGGATAGCCCAGATGCCGACGTCGAGTCTTCAGCAGGGAACGGTCCGGATAGTAGATCCAGAGGTACTGAGGAAACCGGCGTCGATGTCTTCCACAAAGGCCAAGACCCAGATGGGAGAGCTGAAACAGAATACCGACAACAACACAAATGTAAATACAATCTTGAAGCAAGACCTCGGATAGCAGTTAATATGATATTAATATAAACAGAGTGTAAATGTAGGGATCTACAAAGGATCAACATTTAAAGCGTAAAAACAAATAGTAAATCACTAGTGTATACTCTCATTAAACCACTTTACAATAAGTAAAATCACGACCTCTAGTGGACGCCGTCGTTAAACCACATTACAGTTAGTAAAACCACGACCTCTAGTGGCCGCCGTCGTTAAAGCACATTACAATTAGTAAAATCACGACCTCTAGCGGCCGCCGTCGTTAAACCACATTACAGTTAGTCAAATCACGACCTCTAGTGGCCGCCGTCGTTAAACCACATTACAATTAGTAAAATCACGACCTCTAGTGGCCGCCGTCGTTAAAGCACATTACAGTTAGTAAAATCACGACCTCTTGCGGCCGCCGTCGTTAAAGCACATTACAATTAGTAAAATCTCGACCTCTAGTGGCCGCCGTCGTTAAAGCACATTACAGTTAGTAAAATCACGACCTCTAGTGGCCGCCGTCGTTAAAGCACATTACAGTTAGTAAAATCACGTCCTCTAGTGGCCGCCGTCGTTAAAGCACATTACAATTAGTAAAATCACGACGTCTAGTGGCCGCCGTCGTTAAAGCACATTACAGTTAGTAAAATCACGACCTCTAGTGGCCGCCGTCGTTAAAGCACATTACAGTTAGTAAAATCACGACCTCTAGCGGCCGCCGTCGTTAAAGCACATTGCAGTTAGTAAAATCACGTCCTCTAGTGGCCGCCGTCGTTAAAGCACATTGCAGTTAGTAAAATCACGTCCTCTAGTGGCCGCCGTCGTTAAAGCATAGTGTAAATTAGTAATCCCGACCTCTAGTGGTCGCCATCGTTAAAGCATTGTGTGAAATAGTCATCTCGACCTCACGTGGCCGCCGTCGTTAAAGCATAGTGTGAAATAGTAATCGCGACCTCTAGTGTCCGTCGTCGTTAAAGCATAGTAGTAAAATCACAATGACGCTTAGCAGCAACAGTTACTCAAACACCTTCAATAGTAAAATGACACCGTCTAAAAGCACATAGCCGGAACATAGACAAACCGCATTACAGATAAAACACACACACACGCACACACACACGCACGCACGCACGTACGCACGTACGCGCACACACACACACACAAGTATTTCTTTCTTTTTGTTTTGGTATCCGGGGCGATGTCCGCGGCTTGTCTGTGGTTGCTGGCGGTGCTGATGGTGTCGGCGACGGTGGCTGTGGAGGTGCGGATAGCCCAGATGCCGACGTCGAGTCTTCAGCAGGGAACGGTCCGGATAGTAGATCCAGAGGTACTGAGGAAACCGGCGTCGATGTCTTCCACAAAGGCCAAGACCCAGAGGGGAGAGCTGAAACAGAATACCGACAACAACACAAATGTAAATACAATCTTGAAGCAAGACCTCGGATAGCAGTTAATATGATATCAATATAAACAGAGTGTAAATGAAGGGATCTACTAAGGATCAACATTTAAATCGTAAAAACAAATAGTAAATCACTAGTGTATACTCTCATTAAACCACTTTACAATAAGTAAAATCACGACCTCTAGTGGACGCCGTCGTTAAAGCACATTACAATTAGTAAAATCACGACCTCTTGCGGCCGCCGTCGTTAAAGCACATTGCAGTTAGTAAAATCACGACATCTAGCGGCCGGCGTCGTTAAAGCACATTACAGTTAGTAAAATCACGACCTCTAGCGGCCGCCGTCGTTAAAGCACATTACAATTAGTAAAATCACGACCTCTAGTGGCCGCCGTCGTTAAAGCACATTACAGTTTGTAAAATCACGACCTCTAGTGGCCGCCGTCGTTAAAGCATAGTGTGAAATAGTAATGTCGACCTCACGTGGCCGCCGTCGTTAAAGCATAGTAGTAAAATCACAATGACGCTTAGCAGCAACAGTTACTCAAACACCTTCAATAGTAAAATGACACCGTCTAAAAGCACATAGCCGGAACATAGACAAACCGCATTACAGATAAAACACACACACACGCACACACACACGCACGCACGCACGCACGTACGCACACACACACACACACACACACACACAATAGCGAACATACAACTATTCAACTGATACTGAACGGTAGAGATGTGTTGAAAAAAATTGAGATTCGTCTCTTACCAAACGTTGGTGTTGGTGTTGGTGTTGAAGCGACAGGGAGAAGGTGTGGCGTGCTCATTGTCTTTGTATCTGTTTTCATGTGAAAAAATAAATAAATAAATACAGCAGTGAAACGTAAACTATCACTCCAAAATGTTTCTTCCCACCTCCTATCAGCTGAGGCATCTGGTGAGTTAAAGAATCAACGAGCGGGTGCCCTACTCCTTCGACCTCTGACTGATCGTCTGTTTTCATACGCACAGGTGTTGAATAAAACAAAAAACATAGGTAGTTAAATATAAAATACACGACAGACTGTGGTTAAAATACTTTTTTTTTATTGAACTGAATGTTTTGCTCTCACCGTTGAACAGTTGGAGCGACCCGTTCAATGAATGATCAGCATCCACAGGGTCCGGATGACTTCCCGGTCGTGTCTGATTTCCGGGTTCCGGGTGATCTTTTCATGCACACACACACACACACACACAAGTATTTCTTTCTTTTTGTTTTGGTATCCGGGGCGATGTCCGCGGCTTGTCTGTGGTTGCTGGCTGTGCTGATGGTGTCGGCGACGGTGGCTGTGGAGGTGCGGATAGCCCAGATGCCGACGTCGAGTCTTCAGCAGGGAACGGTCCGGATAGTAGATCCAGAGGTACTGAGGAAACCGGCGTCGATGTCTCCCACAAAGGCCAAGACCCAGAGGGGAGAGCTGAAACAGAATACCGACAACAATACAAATGTAAATACAATCTAGAAGCAAGACCTCGGACAGCAGTTAATATGATATTAATATAAACAGAGTGTAAATGTAGGGATCTACTAAGGATCAACATTTAAAGCGTAAAAACAAATAGTAAATCACTAGTGTATACTGTCATTAAACCACATTACAATTAGTAAAATCACGACCTCTAGTGGACGCCGTCGTTTAACCACATTACAGTTAGTAAAATCACGACCTCTAGTGGACGCCGTCGTTAAAGCACATTACAGTTAGTAAAATCACGACCACTAGTGGCCGCCGTCGTTAAAGCACATTACAATTAGTAAAATCACGACCTCTAGCGGCCGCCGTCGTTAAAGCACATAACAGTTAGTAAAATCACGACCTCTAGTGGCCGCCGTCGTTAAAGCACATTACAGTTAGTAAAATCACGACCTCTAGCGGCCGCCGTCGTTAAAGCACATTACAGTTAGTAAAATCACGACCTCTAGTGGCCGCCGTCGTTAAAGCACATTACAGTTAGTAAACTCACGACCTCTAGTGGCCGCCGTCGTTAAAGCATAGTGTGAAATAGTAATCTCGACCTCACGTGGCGGCCGTCGTTAAAGCATAGTGTGAAATAGTAATCGCGACCTCTAGTGTCCGTCGTCGTAAAAGCATAGTAGTAAAATCACAATGACGCTTAGCAGCAACAGTTACTCAAACACCTTCAATAGTAAAATGACACCGTCTAAAAGCACATAGCCGGAACATAGACAAACCGCATTACAGATAAAACACACACACAAGTATTTCTTTCTTTTTGTTTTGGTATCCGGGGCGATGTCCGCGGCTTGTCTGTGGTTGCTGGCGGTGCTGATGGTGTCGGCGACGGTGGCTGTGGAGGTGCGGATAGCCCAGATGCCGACGTCGAGTCTTCAGCAGGGAACGGTCCGGATAGTAGATCCAGAGGTACTGAGGAAACCGGCGTCGATGTCTTCCACAAAGGCCAAGACCCAGAGGGGAGAGCTGAAACAGAATACCGACAACAATACAAATGTAAATACAATCTAGAAGCAAGACCTCGGATAGCAGTTAATATGATATTAATATAAACAGAGTGTAAATGTAGGGATCTACTAAGGATCAACATTTAAAGCGTAAAAACAAATAGTAAATCACTAGTGTATACTCTCATTAAACCACTTTACAATAAGTAAAATCACGACCTCTAGTGGACGCCATCGTTAAACCACATTACAGTTAGTAAAATCACGACCTCTAGTGGCCGCCGTCGTTAAAGCACATTACAATTAGTAAAATCGCGACCTCTAGTGGCCGCCGTCGTTAAAGCACATTACAATTAGTAAAATCACGACCTCTAGTGGCCGCCGTCGTTAAAGCACATTACAATTAGTAAAATAACGACCTCTAGTGGACGCCGTCGTTAAACCACATTTCAATTAGTAAAATCACGCCCTCTAGTGGCCGCCGTCGTTAAAGCACATTACAGTTAGTAAAATCACGACCTCTAGTGGACGCCGTCGTTAAACCACATTACAGTTAGTAAAATCACGACCGCTAGTGGCCGCCGTCGTTAAAGCACATCACAGTTAGTAAAATCACGTCCTCTAGTGGCCGCCGTCATTAAAGCACATTACAGTTAGTAAAATCACGACCTCTAGTGGCCGCCGTCGTTAAAGCACATTACAGTTAGTAAAATCACGACCTCTAGTGGCCGCCATCGTTAAAGCACATTACAATTAGTAAAATCACGACCTCTAGCGGCCGCCGTCATTAAAGCACATTGCAGTTAGTAAAATCACGACCTCTGGCGGCCGACGTCGTTAAAGCACATTACAGTTAGTAAAATCACGACCTCTAGCGGCCGCCGTCGTTAAAGCAAATTACAATTAGTAAAATCTCGACCTCTAGTGGCCGCCGTCGTTCAAGCACATTACAGTTAGTAAAATCACGTCCTCTAGTGGCCGCCGTCGTTAAAGCATAGTGTAAAATAGTAATCCCGACCTCTAGTGGTCGCCGTCGTTAAGGCACAGTGTGAAATAGTAATCGCGACCTCTAGTGTCCGTCGTTGTTAAAGCATAGTAGTAAAATCACAATGACGCTTAGCAGCAACAGTTACTCAAACACCTTCAATAGTAAAATGACACCGTCTAAAAGCACATAGCCGGAACATAGACAAACCGCATTACAGATAAAATACACACACACGCACACACACACACACACGCACGCACGCACGCTCGTACGCGCACACACACACACACACACACACACACAATAGCGAACATACAACCATTCAACTGATACTGAACGGTAGAGATGTGTTGAAAAAAATTGAGATTCGTATCTTACCAAACGTTGGTGTTGGTGTTGAAGCGACAGGTAGAAGGTGTGGCGTGCTCGTTGTCTTTGTATCTGTTTTCATGTGAAAAAATAAATAAATAAATACAGCAGTGAAACGTAAACTATCACTCCAAAATGTTTCTTCCCACCTCCTATCAGCTGAGGCATCTGGTGAGTTAAAGAATCAACGAGCGGGTGCCCTACTCCTTCGACCTCTGACTGATCGTCTGTTTTCATACGCACAGGCGTTGAATAAAACAAAAAACATAGGTAGTTAAATATAAAATACATCGACAGACTGTGGTTAAAATACTTTTTTTTTATTGAACTGAATGTTTTGCTCTCACCGTTGAACAGTTGGAGCGACCCGTTCAATGAATGATCAGCATCCACAGGGTCCGGATGACTTCCCGGTCGTGTCTGATTTCCGGGTTCCGGGTGATCTTTTCATGCACACACACACACACACACACACAAGTATTTCTTTCTTTTTGTTTTGGTATCCGGGGCGATGTCCGCGGCTTGTCTGTGGTTGCTGGCTGTGCTGATGGTGTCGGCGACGGTGGCTGTGGAGGTGCGGATAGCCCAGATGCCGACGTCGAGTCTTCAGCAGGGAACGGTCCGGATAGTAGATCCAGAGGTACTGAGGAAACCGGCGTCGATGTCTCCCACAAAGGCCAAGACCCAGAGGGGAGAGCTGAAACAGAATACCGACAACAACACAAATGTAAATACAATCTAGAAGCAAGACCTCGGATAGCAGTTAATATGATATTAATATAAACAGAGTGTAAATGTAGGGATCTACTAAGGATCAACATTTAAAGCGTAAAAACAAATAGTAAATCACTAGTGTATACTGTCATTAAACCACATTATAATTTGTAAAATCACGACCTCTAGTGGACGCCGTCGTTTAACCACATTACAGTTAGTAAAATCACGACCTCTAGTGGCCGCCGTCGTTAAAGCACATTACAGTTAGTAAAATCACGACCTCTAGTGGCCGCCGTCGTTAAAGCACATTACAATTAGTAAAATCACGACCTCTAGCGGCCGCCGTCGTTAAACCACATAACAGTTAGTAAAATCACGACCTCTAGTGGCCGCCGTCGTTAAAGCACATTACAATTAGTAAAATCACGACCTCTAGTGGCCGCCGTCGTTAAAGCACATTACAATTAGTAAAATCACGACCTCTAGCGGCCGCCGTCGTTAAACCACATAACAGTTAGCAAAATCACCACCTCTGGCGGCCGCCGTCGTTAAAGCACATTACAGTTAGTAAAATCACGACCTCTAGCGGCTGCCGTCGTTAAAGCACATTACAGTTAGTAAAATCACGACCTCTAGTGGCCGCCGTCGTTAAAGCACATAACAGTTAGTAAAATCACGACCTCTAGTGGCCGCCGTCGTTAAAGCACATTACAATTAGTAAAATCACGACCTCTAGCGGCCGCCGTCGTTAAACCACATAACAGTTAGCAAAATCACCACCTCTAGCGGCCGCCGTCGTTAAAGCACATTACAGTTAGTAAAATCACGACCTCTAGCGGCCGGCGTCGTTAAAGCACATTACAGTTAGTAAAATCACGACCTCTAGTGGCCGCCGTCGTTAAAGCATAGTGTAAAATAGTAATCCCGACCTCTAGTGGTCGCCATCGTTAAAGCATAGTGTGAAATAGTAATCTCGACCTCACGTGGCCGCCGTCGTTAAAGCATAGTGTGAAATAGTAATCGCGACCTCTAGTGTCCGTCGTCGTTAAAGCATAGTAGTAAAATCACAATGACGCTTAGCAGCAACAGTTACTCAAACACCTTCAATAGTAAAATGACACCGTCTAAAAGCACACAGCCGAAACATAGACAAACCGCATTACAGATAAAACACACACACACGCACACGCACGCACGCACGCACGCACGTACGCACACACACACACACACACACACACACACAATAGCGAACATACAACCATTCAACTGATACTGAACGGTAGAGATGTGTTGAAAAAAATTGAGATTCGTATCTTACCAAACGTTGGTGTTGGTGTTGGTGTTGAAGCGACAGGTAGAAGGTGTGGCGTGCTCGTTGTCTTTGTATCTGTTTTCATGTGAAAAAAATAAATAAATAAATACAGCAGTGAAACGTAAACTATCACTCCAAAATGTTTTTTCCCACCTCCTATCAGCTGAGGCGTCTGGTGAGTTAGAGAATCAACGAGCGGGTGCCCTGCTCCTTCGACCTCTGACTGATCGTCTGTTTTCATACGCACAGGTGTTGAATAAAACAAAAAACATAGGTAGTTAAATATAAAATACATCGACAGACTGTGGTTAAAATACTTTTTTTTTATTGAACTGAATGTTTTGCTCTCACCGTTGAACAGTTGGAGCGACCCGTTCAATGAATGATCAGCATCCACAGGGTCCGGATGACTTCCCGGTCGTGTCTGATTTCCGGGTTCCGGGTGATCTTTTCATGCACACACACACACACACACACACACACACACACACACGCACACACACACATACGCATGTATATACACTTAATAAATACCGCTATTCTTTACCTAGTAAAGGGAATAGATTGATTATATTGTGTGATACTAATGAAGTACAGGGGACACATGGTGCATGTGTCTCTGCAACGTAAGTATGTCTTAATCAAACATTTGCAGCATGTGCAGAATTATTTACAGATTTGCAGAAGTTGACCAATCGATGGAAAGACAGACGTCTGCACTCAGGATGACCCGCTGACTAGACCAAAAAGGAGAACAGCAACCGCCACCTCGAAACCGCCAACACCCAAGTGGAAAGTTACTGAAGACAACACCTTGAATAGTATAAGAAGGAGAAGTGGTCATCTCGATGTGTGCTTCTACTGGTGTCTGACCTGTAAGTCACGACTCTCGTTGTGCTGCAGACTCTACGCAGAGAAGAGCCCGGATCGATCTGTATTTTGCCTTGGCTGATTGTTTGCTACGCTGAGAATAAACCAGACTGATTATTGGTATGTTGAAGTTTCTTTATTGACAACCACCTGGAACAACGGACACAATTGGTAGGAAGAGTTAACGGCGAAGACATCGAACTATTTCCTACACTAGTTATCGTAATTATGATTAGAATCGCTGTCTCCTTCTCACCAATGACTCGCGCCGGTCCTGTCTTCCGTGCCGAATTATACCGTCGCTTACGGCTCAGAGAGCGTTGGTTACTCCCCTTCGCTCGATTTCCTGTACTCGGCCCCGGACGAACTCGTCCTCGCTGTCGATTATTATAATACACGGCGTGTTCTGAGCCTCGGTGCCGCTGTCTTGAAGACTCGCTCTCGGAGTCACAGCCGACAGATCCGCACGGGCATCTCCGTCTTCAAAAGTTACACGCATTAACCGCTCAAGCTCCTCAGCGCCGATCAGCGTCTCCGGGAAGTTATTCGCGGAGGCGATAATATCTGAAAAATAGAAGTGCGGCTGTTGTAACACATAATAGAGATATTAACAACGAATTATAAAATAATTCAATATTTTTACCAGTATCACTCTGCGTTAAATGAACGTCACACAGATGAGTGACGACGTCTGTCAATGAAAAGAGACATGGTACGTGATAAACATGGCGTAACGTTTTTATTATACTTATATATGTAAATGTAAATACATAGATACACATATATGTATATACTTATATGTATACTGTATAGATATAGATAGATGGATAGATAGACAGATAAATATTCACCTACGACGTGCAGAGGAAGAGGCATCCATGGGTAGTCTGGAGTCCTTTTGGAAAGGAGGATGAAGTTCTGGAAGGTCTGGTCAACAGCGAAGGTTACCCCGGAACTGATGTAAAATGTGGTCTGAATCGGGTCACCTAAATACTCCGTCCGTGTGGGTAGGTCCTAGGTCACGTCTTTGTTGATTTGGATCGGGTCACCCACTCTGCCATTGTCGCCAATTAAAGACAGATGTATAAATATTCTAAAGGTGTTTCCAGATGTGGTGGAGACAGCACAAGATCTGGAATTTGACCCATGACGACCTGGACCGTAAGAAGACCAGGATCAATGTCTGCTAGGTAGCTCAGAGGTATGAACCGCGGCGACGTAAAACAAATAATCAGATGGAGAACGGACATGGTGACAGAAGCAGGATGCCAAAAAAAGAATGGCTTGGGTCATCCGCTCTGCCATTGTCGCCAATTAAAGACAGATGTATAAATATTCTAAAGGTGTTTCTAGATGTGGTGGAGACGGCACAAGATCTGGAATTTGACCCATGACGACCTGAACCGTAAGAAGACCAGGATCAATCAGTGGAGACTGCAACTCCAAAATGAACTGAAATGTGTAATAAAAGGGGTCAGGGCCTGAGATAGTCTTTGATAGATTTTGATAGTCCATCGGAGCTGAGGCAAAGCCAGGTGTAGTTGCGGGCCCAGAGGTCTGTTAGGGTAATTAGACGCCTCTGTCAGGGTGTAAATTCTTTTGGATTTTAAGTTGGGGTGTTTTTGGTTGTCATTCTCACGAGAAAACGAACACGTGGAAGGTACAGAAGTGTATTTCCTACAGCCTAAACAATGTTGTCTGAAGACAATGAGGTCCGCCTTCAGACTGTCTCTTTTGAAGATTCAACCGTCCAGGAAAGAACTCGCGTCTCCGCAGCAAATTAACTGGTTATCACAGACTCTAAAAATGCATCGTTTCAAACTCACACAGGGTGTAAAATTAAATAGACTGATTCAACAGAAACTCATATGAGTTGAATAGCTGTGTCATTTGAACTAATGCTGAAAACTAAAGTATTTCTTTCTTTTTTGTTTTATCCTTGTTCACTCAACCTTATTTTCTGAAAACTAAAAGTATTTCTTTCTTTTGTTCTATTCTGAAAACTAAAAGTATTTCTCAAACAAGTACAAATTATCTGTTTAAACGCATTTTGAAAAAATGGTGCATGAGTTGGGAAGCTGTGTCGTTTGAACTATTAGTGAAGACTAAAAAGTGTTTTCTTTCTACTGTTTTATCTTGAAGAAATATTTCAAGAATGAAAAACTTCTTCATAAGATGTTAAATAACTTCTAAAATGTTTAAACCCGAAATAATATTGTAGCTACTAACGTGTTTTGATTATTTAGCCTACAATGCAGAAACAGTTCAAACATTGACTAATGCTGAAAACGAAAAGTATTTCTTTCTTTTTGTTTTGGTATCCGGGGCGATGTCCGCGGCTTGTCTGTGGTTGCTGGCGGTGCTGATGGTGTCGGCGACGGTGGCTGTGGAGGTGCGAATAGCCCAGATGCCGACGTCGAGTCTTCAGCAGGGAACGGTCCGGATAGTAGATCCAGAGGTACTGAGGAAACCGGCGTCGATGTCTCCCACAAAGGCCAAGACCCAGAGGGGAGAGCTGAAACAGAATACCGACAACAACACAAATGTAAATACAATCTAGAAGCAAGACCTCGGATAGCAGTTAATATGATATTAATATAAACAGAGTGTAAATGTAGGGATCTACTAAGGATCAACATTTAAAGCGTAAAAACAAATAGTAAATCACTAGTGTATACTGTCATTAAACCACTTTACAATAAGTAAAATCACGACCTCTAGTGGACGCCGTCGTTAAACCACATTACAGTTAGTAAAATCACGACCTCTAGTGGCCGCCGTCGTTAAAGCACATTACAATTAGTAAAATCACGACCTCTAGCGGCCGCCGTTGTTAAACCACATTACAGTTAGTAAAATCACGACCTCTAGCGGACGCCGTCGTTAAACCACATTACAATTAGTAAAATCACGACCTCTAGTGGCCGCCGTCGTTAAAGCACATTACAGTTAGTAAAATCACGACCTCTAGTGGCCGCCGTCGTTAAAGCACATTACAATTAGTAAAATCACGACCTCTAGTGGCCGCCGTCGTTAAAGCACATAACAGTTAGTAAAATCACGACCTCTAGCGGCCGCCGTCGTTAAACCACATTACAGTTAGTAAAATCACGACCTCTAGTGGACGCCGTCGTTAAACCACATTACAGTTAGTAAAATCACGACCTCTAGTGGCCGCCGTCGTTAAACCACATTACAATTAGTAAAATCACGACCTCTAGCGGCCGCCGTCGTTAAAGCACATTGTAGTTAGTAAAATCACGACCTCTAGCGGCCGGCGTCGTTAAAGCACATTACAGTTAGTAAAATCACGACCTCTAGTGGCCGCCGTCGTTAAAGCATAGTGTAAAATAGTAATCCCGACCTCTAGTGGTCGCCATCGTTAAAGCATAGTGTGAAATAGTAATCTCGACCTCACGTGGCCGCCGTCGTTAAAGCATAGTGTGAAATAGTAATCGCGACCTCTAGTGTCCGTCGTCGTTAAAGCATAGTAGTAAAATCACAATGACGCTTAGCAGCAACAGTTACTCAAACACCTTCAATAGTAAAATGACACCGTCTAAAAGCACATAGCCGGAACATAGACAAACCGCATTACAGATAAAATACACACACACGCACGCACGTACGCGCACACACACACACACACACACACACACACAATAGCGAACATACAACCATTCAACTGATACTGAACGGTAGAGATGTGTTGAAAAAAATTGAGATTCGTATCTTACCAAACGTTGGTGTTGGTGTTGGTGTTGAAGCGACAGGTAGAAGGTGTGGCGTGCTCGTTGTCTTTGTATCTGTTTTCATGTGAAAAAATAAATAAATAAATACAGCAGTGAAACGTAAACTATCACTCCAAAATGTTTCTTCCCACCTCCTATCAGCTGAGGCGTCTGGTGAGTTAAAGAATCAACGAGCGGGTGCCCTACTCCTTCGACCTCTGACTGATCGTCTGTTTTCATACGCACAGGCGTTGAATAAAACAAAAAACATAGGTAGTTAAATATAAAATACATCGACAGACTGTGGTTAAAATACTTTTTTTTTTTTATTGAACTGAATGTTTTGCTCTCACCGTTGAACAGTTGGAGCGACCCGTTCAATGAATGATCAGCATCCACAGGGTCCGGATGACTTCCCGGTCGTGTCTGATTTCCGGGTTCCGGGTGATCTTTTCATGCACACACACACACACACACACACACACACGCACACACACACATACGCATGTATATACACTTAATAAATACCGCTATTCTTTACCTAGTTATCGTAATTATGATTAGAATCGCTGTCTCCTTCTCACCAATGACTCGCGCCGGTCCTGTCTTCCGTGCCGAATTATACCGTCTCTTACGGCTCAGAGAGCGTTGGTTACTCCCCTTCGCTCGATTTCCTGTAGTCGGCCCCGGACGAACTCGTCCTCGCTGTCGATTATTATAATACACGGCGTGTTCTGAGCCTCGGTGCCGCTGACTTGAAGACTCGCTCTCAGATTCACAGCCGACAGATCCGCACGGGCATCTCCGTCTTCAAAAGTTACACGCATTAACCGCTCAAGCTCCTCAGCGCCGATCAGCGTCTCCGGGAAGTTATTCGCGGAGGCGATAATATCTGAAAAATAGAAGTGCGGCTGTTGTAACACATAATAGAGATATTAACAACGAATTATAAAATAATTCAATATTTTTACCAGTATCACTCTGCGTTAAATGAACGTCACACAGATGAGTGACGACGTCTGTCAATGAAAAGAGACATGGTACGTGATAAACATGGCGTAACGTTTTTATTATACCTATATATGTAAATGTAAATACATAGATACACATATATGTATATACTTATATGTATACTGTATAGATATAGATAGATGGATAGATAGACAGATAAATATTCACCTACGACGTGCAGAGGAAGAGGCATCCATGGGTAGTCTGGAGTCCTTTTGGAAAGGAGGATGAAGTTCTGGAAGGTCTGGTCAACAGCGAAGGTTACCCCGGAACTGATGTAAAATGTGGTATGTTTCGGTGTCTGAGAAAGAGTCAGGCATAATGCCTGTTGTCACACCGCTGTTTACCCCTTTTTTAAGTATTTCCTGAGTAAGTAAAATTGCATCGTTTAAAACTCACACAGGGTGTAAAATTAAATAGACTGATTCAACAGAAACTCATATGAGTTGAATAGCTGTGTTATTTGAACTAATGCTGAAAACTAAAGTATTTCTTTCTTTTGTTTTATCCTTGTTCACTCAACCTTATTTTCTGAAAACTAAAAGTATTTCTTTCTTTTGTTCTATTCTGAAAACTAAAAGTATTTCTCAAACAAGTACAAATTATCTGTTTAAACGCATTTTGAAAAATGGTGCATGAGTTGGGTAGCTGCGTCGTTTGAACTATTAGTGAAGACTAAGAAGTGTTTTCTTTCTACTGTTTTATCTTTAAGAAATATTTCAAGAATGAAAAACTTCTTCATAAGATGTTAAATAACTTCTAAAATGTTTAAACCCGAAATAATATTGTAGCTACTAATGTGTTTTGATTATTTAGCCTGCAATGCAGAAACAGTTCAAACATTGACTAATGCTGAAAACTAAAAGTATTTCTTTCTTTTTGTTTTACCCCTTTTTTTTTTACCCACACCCCTAAGGTAATCCTCCCGGTGTCTCATCACACACCCACCCTCCCGCTGACCCTGCCTGACCCTTGCGTCTGTGAGGATGTAGCTGACCCCCACCCCCTGCATCACACAAGGGTGAAGCTACCCCTTGGACCTTCATTATTTTAATTTCCTGTTGATATAAAAATGGGGAGGGTAATTATTTTAATTTCTTTTTGATATAAAAAGGGGTGGGGTTTATTACTTCCGGAAGGGGAGGGTTTTATTACTCCCGGGGGACCATCAATCATACAGATTTGACATATAGTGGTCTCCTTCATCTCTCTGTCTATTTATAGAATCCCAAATCAAAAAATGCAGAGGAAAACATGAACTCAGCGGCAGATGGTTCCTGTGAGCATGTTTACAAATCAGGTTTCAGCACAGTCTGAGGTGCAAGAGAGACAAGGTTTCCCACCTCCCTGCCTGTTACCATCTGCAGCTCTCTGTACTCTCTGGGCACCGAGCGAGCAACACGCGCCAAAACTGCACACATTAAAAACGCAGCTCAAGATTGCATGACGCTTATTGACTCAGTGCTTGAAACAGACCCAACTCAAAGGAGGTTTCAGAACACAGTGATGGGCCCTGGTATGTTGTGTTTCATTTGAACGAAACAGTAAATAGAGCCGTGCTTGTTGTTCAGTATAAAATAAGGAAAGACAGTCCCCACGAAGTGGATTCAAGATCGTTGCCATTGCAATCACACACACAGTCAAAGAGCCTCTGGGAGGAGGAAATGCTTTTCTGCGAGATTTCACTAAATAGCTTCACGATTGCTTTCATTGCTACTTCCTGCCACTGCATATGTTTGATTTCCCTTAAGTTTCTCAGATAAATGTCTCATAAATGTCACAAGATGCAGATCAGTCAATTCAGTCAATAGAAGCTGTGAAATCCTACAGTATATTAACTTCCTGTCCACTTTTCCATGACCACCTGAACTTACTCCCAGGTTGTCCCACGACTTTTGACTTCCATACTTAGCAAAGATGACCACACAAAAATGCTACGCTGATTCGACATTAGCATCATGAATAATAACCGTTTTATAGCACAGTACCCTTGTAATGCTCTTTCGTGGCAACAGCTCTTACACTTCTGTGTTCTCATAACTACGATCTACATATGTCTGTTATTAGCATTATCATTAGCATATTCTAAACAGAATGTATAAACAAGGAAACCAAAGGGAAAATGTAAATTATGCACTAATAAAACATGTTTTTTGATTATACATTATTACATATACATTATTATTACATATTTAAGTACATTATAACGGGTGATTCTTAATGTTCTGTACGTTATAAATATTGGAGGGTCTTCATAAGAGGTATTATGGAAACCACTTGGGCATTAA
Source organism: Synchiropus splendidus (assembly GCF_027744825.2). Taxonomy (NCBI): domain Eukaryota; kingdom Metazoa; phylum Chordata; class Actinopteri; order Syngnathiformes; family Callionymidae; genus Synchiropus; species Synchiropus splendidus. The sequence continues at coordinate 25,567,898 of NC_071339.1, read as the reverse complement.
GTCTTTAGCAGAGTCACACAGAGCTCATCTCTAGGGTTTAAAGGCATCATGCATAACAATAGTGAATTATTATTCATGTTTTCAGGATATAGGGTCAAAAATGAGAAAAGCATATGTCATCCAATTAAAAGGGGTAGGCTTCAAGAACCTGCACTTTGATTTAAAGAATCTTGTTTTAAATCTCTCTGCGTTCATGTGGCTGCACATTTCAATCCTTGATATGTAATGCATATGGCAGAATTGACAATAAATCTACCTTTACCTTCACGCACGACTCTAGTCAAATCTGACCTTCAGAGGTGGAGAAATTTAAAAAGAAAAAAAAAAAAATCATTGATAAACTACAGCAAGTGATTTTGTTTGGAGTGGGAAGTCTCCTCGGGTCAGCAGATCGTTACTCCATAAGTGTAAATTCAAAACAGTTTTATTATTGAGCCTCTTATATTCATAAAATCTGCTGTCTTACTGATGTTTACCTTAGTCCAAACTGGAAATGTTTTCATGCTCATCCTCTATTAATGCTCCGGTATATTCCTCACTGCCTATGAAAAGACCTACCAATGTCAAGAATCCCAAGGTTACGTTCCATGCTATTAAAGTTTGCTCCCAATTTCAGAAGCGCTGTAAATATAATTCAGCCACTCAGAATTCTGGCCCAAAAAGAGAATCGTGTGTTTCCTCCCTCTTACTTGGAGAAATGCTTGTCACGCTCGTACAATAGTCTCTCAAAACAATATCAAATCATATATTTTGTCTAAAATAAATAAAAAAATAAAAACTTTCACAGGTTTCCTTCTCTACCTCCTGACTCAGCAACAATCTACTCAGCCCTAGAAGAGAATTGTTTCTGAAATATATTAATGAGATTGAGGTCAAAAACGAGAGGAGCATACAACAGGGAATCAGGTTTTCAAATAGATGAAAGTTGGTGGGAGAAAACGGTCACTGAATTTCAGTAAGTTACATCATGCGCATGCCCGATCCTTATTCATTTCAAGGTCATATGTGGGGTCCCCTTCAGCAAAGATAAAAATAAACATTTCAATATTACTATTAATAGCTATGGGAGAAGGAAAACACGCCTAAAATTTCCCTTTATGCCTTTACCATCAATAAAATTTGTCAAACGCCTTGTTTTTCTGCGCTTAAATTGGCCGCAGATACAAAGATGGTGACGTGTGATCCAGTTACACCTGATTCAGCTGGACACTGGCAGTGCATCTCCATTCACAGAAACACTGCTGTGACATCAAATATGAGCTGGACAGTGAGGCAGATGCCTACGCCCTGCATAAACCAGCCAGAGTAAACTTTCCGAGATACAGAGTATTTGTTCACAGGCCTCTTCAACAATTCCAGGCCGACCTATGCGACATGCAGGCATTGGCTAGATATAACGACGATCAAAACTACTTGTTGACCGTTATAGATGTATTTTCAAAGAAGGCCTATGTACGCGTTTTAAAAAGAAAGACTCCGATCGAGAGAATGAAGGCGTTCAAAACAGTGCTGGAGGAGTGCGGGACGCCTGCAAAGCTACAGACGGATGATGGGAAAGATTTTTTTAACAAGAGTTTCAGGGCTTTTATGGAAAGGAAGGGTATTAATCATTTTTCAACAGCGAGTGACGTTATGGCCTCTGTGGTTGAGAGATTTAACCTCACTCTTAAAAGTCGGATGTGGAGATATTTCACGGCTAAAAACACATTACGTTACATCGAGGTTTTACAGGATCTAGTAAAGAGTTATAATCACAGCTATCACAGTAGTATAAAAATGACACCGATGGAAGTAACTAAAGAAAATACTCTGCAATCTTTACATTAGACCATCGAAAGATCTGCAGAAGGCAAAATTTAAGGAGGGCGATCATGTTAGGATATCAAAACTACGAGGTGTATTTGACAAAAAGTATGAGCAGAGTTTTACAGATGAGATATTTACGATAACTGAATGTATTCATCGCACCCCGCCTGTGTATAAATTGAAAGATTTCGACGGCGAGACCATCCAGGGGTCATTTTATGATCAAGAATTACAAAAAGTACAACTCGTAAAGGATAAAGTATTTCACGTTGAAAAGATTCTCATGGAACGCTGCGTTAAAGGAGAGAGGCAGGTCTTTGTCCAGTGGAAGAACTGGCCTGAAAAATTCAACAGCTGGGTAAAAGCTTCGGATATAAAAAATATATAAGAAGGTCCTTCTTTACACCAGGCATCATATCACCATGTACGACTCAAAGAACGCAGGCTTCTATGTGACTTTACCATCAAACGCCAGCGCAAATGTTTTTAAAGACAACTCCATTGGTACTTTCCGCGTTGATTTAGCACAACATATCGATTTAAACGGAAAATGGGAGGTCGCTTTGACGGAGATTACATACCCTCACACATGGCATAATATTCCAGAGGATACAGCATCATTTTCCTGGAAACCGAACCATAGAGTACTTGATTCCAACACAAACACGGCTCCCCCTAGAGGATCAGATTCGGAGGCTAACACAACACGACGGTATAAAGATGAATTTCATAGAGCCATGGCTCGTCTTAGGGCTCCAGATCCCGATGCCAGCGCCTCTGCTCAGAGGAAAAAAGACGAATCACGAGGGGTTGATCGACATTTCAAAACGGCGGGAACAGATATTTCCAAACTGAAGTTTAAGGGAGGATATTACAGCTCTATTAATCAGATTACAACCGAGTTGGAGCAAACCTTTAAAAAAACCAATAACGACATACGCTTCCTGTTTAACAGTGCACGGCAAAACATTGATCTTCAAGGAGACGGGCAGAACCTAGTGCTTTTTAACTCGCCTTTGGCTTACATGCTAGGTGTAGAGCCTGGTAATTGGATAAATTTTTGCGAGTTCAGAGCGCCCCATCCAGTTGATTTAAAAGTGGGGTTTTACCATCTCTACTGTTACAGCGACGTTGTAAGACCGCAGCTTGTAGGGGATGCATATGCACCGCTTTTAAGAACTGTGGAAATCAAGGGTAGCTACTCAGATATAATCACACAACATTTTAACCCTGCTTACTATTTACCGGTGGCCAAGAACCATATTGAAAATATTCAGATACAAATTAAATCGAATCTTAACAAACCCGTCAATTTTACCTTTGGAAAGGTCGTGGTGACTCTATACTTTAGACCTGTTACTTGAGAGGATATTATATAACCCTTGTATCGTCATGTGGAAATTCATTCACCATCACAACGCCGGAGAGAGATAACCAGTCTTTGCAGGCCAAGTCGTAAACAAACACAATGGTTCATGCAGGCTTAAGAGACGACCCTCACAGATTTGTACAATATTATGAAAAACAGGTGGGCGGAGATCTACCCGGTTTCTACGGTGCCCCTGTTATGTACGAACGTGGCATCGGTTCCCTCTTCTCGAAAATGTTTCGGTTTGATTCACCGCTCTTGAAAAGAGGTATTGCCATCGCGAAACAACATCTCAAATCAGCGGTGGGTAACATAGCTACGGATATGTTCACCCGTACCTTGAGAGGAATGAGCGATCAACAGAGACAGAAAGGGTCAGGAGGTACAGCCGTCTTATCGCGGAGGACAAAGAGACGCCCTCCAGGACGATGTGTAACACAGAGCTCTAATAAACGTACAAACAAAAAAAGAAAGAAGTCTGTTGACAGAAGCAAACGGTCCAAGAGGAAGTCCAGAGGGAGCTCTGATATATTTTAAAAAACCTTATATACAGTAACATGGCACTCCTACACCAGAAATCTGCTGAATGCACATTGGCAGAACTGGATTTATTCACGCCCCCGATGACGCAACTTTCCATCAAAGACAAAATTTACACTGAAATTGCACCAGTAGCCGCTATCAGCGAAGGAGGACCTATTGAGTTTTTTATACCGGGAGACGGTGAAAAGTATCTAGACCTAAACGACACCCTTCTACACGTGCGTGCAAGAATTACTAACGCCGATGGCACACCGCTGGCTAACGACGCAGCAGTCGGTCTCATCAATTACCCTCTAAACACAATCTTTGACCAGTGCAATGTGGTTCTGGGCGATCGGATGATTTCACAATCCAGTTCCACACATCCGTACAGAGCTATGATTGAAACACTTCTCAACTTTTCAGGCGACACTCTTAAAACACAGTTTAGCGCCGGTCTTTTTTACCAAGACACAACTGGGTCAGTTGACTCGATCATCACTGTAAACGGTCCCAACGCAGGCCTTAATAAAGGGGCCGAGTTCACGAGCAGATCCAGAGAAGTACATCTTCTCGGTCCTCTCCACGGCGACATATTTTTCTGCGAGAGACTGTTATTAAACTCTGTCGATTTAAGAATTAAACTCACCAGAGCGAATGATGCCTTCTGCCTGACCGGACCCCGCGACTCCACCTTTCGTCTGAAAGTCCTCGGCGCCTCTCTGTTTGTGAAGAAAGTCACTGTTTCGCCAGCTGTGAGAATAGGTCATGCAGCGGGTGTGTTAAAAGGAAATGCTCTCTTCCCGCTCTCACGAGTCAATGTAAAAACATACTCCATTCCAGAAAACTCAAGAATATGCACCCAGGAGAATTTATTTCTGGGTTCAATACCTAAATACGTGGTTTTAGGGTTGGTACATCACGAGGCATTTACCGGTAGGAGAGATCTCTCCCCGTTCAATTTTCATCATTACAACACTGAATATCTAGCCCTCTGTCAGGACGGCCAACAGATCCCCGCTAAAGCTTTTCAACCTCAGTTTAATAACGGTATGGCGGTCAGAGAGTTTTATAACATGATTCTAGCTACAGGAAGACATTTGAAGGATCTGCCTCTAAGCATTGACCGCGAAGGTTTTAGCAGCGGTTATTCGTTGTTTGCATTTAATCTCAATCCAGCCGACGACAACTACGCTCTCTCTCCTCTCTCAAATGGGAATTTAAGACTGGAGATGAGATTCAGAGTACCCTTACCGAACACCGTAACACTGATTGTGTACGCTTGTTACGATTCCATTCTGGAGATTGATGCAAAAAGACAAGTGCTGGTGGACTATTATTATAAAAGTTATGGATAGTCTCCAGTTACAGAGGCTGCTGAGAGATCTCTTGGGCGACACATTTTACGGTGTATGGCCGTCGGACAGGTTGCCTCAATTGACACAACCCCTCAGACCGCCTGCATATTTCATCGTCAACACACATCCGGCACATAAACCAGGAGAGCACTGGTTTTAACTCTCGAAGAAGACGGTAGAACAACTTTCTTTGACTCATTTGGCATGGGACCCTACTTTGCACATTACCCTGAAAATATTTTAAAGTTTCTCAAAAAACATTCAGTCGACATCAAGTACAACAATGGTCAACTACAGCACCCCCTATCGTTTGTATGTGGTCATCACTGCGTCATCTACCTCTGTCATCGCGCTAGAGGGTTGTCTATCGAAGAAGTATTAAGTCTATAAAGCGACGATACCTTAACAAATGACCTCATGGTATACAACTTTGTGAAAGGTCATCAACAATGTCTAAAAAGATGCGCCCACTGTCCGTGGAAACAACAAAACTGTTCTCTTCTGTATTTTAATGACTATTGTAACGTGTGACTAATCTTATTTTGTTTGTACGTGTGTTGAAAAGAAAATCTGTAATCTTATAGTAATTCAATAAAACATTTTATTGATGAAAAGGCAATAACCGTGTACAAGGTAATTATTCATGAAACCCATCGAGGTGTTAGAGACAATTTCTTCCTTTTGGTCGCTACACGCGTCAAGCGTCGTCGAGGTGTCACTTTAGAGTCCTTTGGGTCGGGAGACCAGCCCTCGGCTATACTTTTCTTTCGTGAGGTAGAATTCGATTTAAGTCTCTGATATTGAGGCCGCGCTTCAGGATTGGACAGCAGGGTGAGAGGGATGTTTAGCTTTAATAATGTGACGAGAAACTCGGACTATCCCTCAGGTAATGAAGAACTTGTTTTCTTATACGGTAGGGAAAGGTACTTGAATATATCAATCACATGAGAGCCTTTTACAGCATTTCCTTCATACATAAATTCACCATTCATATTCCAACCGTCGCCGTTTTTGGATATCCTCTGGATAATGTATTCAGCATTTCTTCGAGCTTTTGACGGAAGGCTGTTTAGAATATCCTTACCCACGACGTCCGTTACAGAGGGTCTTTTTAGAACGCTTTGGTCGCGACTGTCAGAGTCGTGGGGATGATCTCCGTCTCGTTGTAAAGTCAGAGTTACTCTCCTTTGGTCTCTCTGATCCTGTTTTGTAAAGGTTAAATATCTGCAATAGACCATCATACTGTTTAATCTTCTCATACGAGTTTAACTGAGAATCATTTAGAACGGTCCTCATCTTCTCATTCAATTCATCTTCGGCTGTTTCACGGATGTCAGAGGATGGGCGTGATAACTGGTTAATTTGCTGAGGAGAGACGAGATACATTTTCTGGACAGTCTTCATGGCGTTTTACTTCTTTACAAGTCCTCCTATTAGATTTCCAATGATTGGAACGGCAGCCGCTAGCAACGGCAACAGGAATCCACCCGATTGCTTTTTAAGAATCCTTCGTTTACGCTTCACGCACGCTTTTTTTTTAGCCAAGAGTCTGATGTTTTTCTTCTGATTTTTCAGTTTTTTTAACTGAGCTTGCGACAATGGTACATTCCCCTTCAAAACATTCAGGGCGATCTCGCAAAGAGCTTGAATAAAGTCCCGAGAACTACGCATTACAATGTCTTTACGTTTCTTTGACGGAGCGTGGTATAGTTCCTTAAGTAAACCAGCGTTTCTTTTTATACGCGCTGACATAACTTAAGCAGACGTTTTGGTATGTACACAGTGTGACGCTCGTGAGGAAGTATCCCAGTCCTTAGTCTGTAGCGTTCTGGACATGAGGGTGTTAGATCAACAATTAAGTACCCGTGAGCGTCGGCTGTAGCATCTTCAAAGCTTTCTAGAAAGAAAGCTCTTTGAGACGGGTAAATCTGTTGAGCAAGAACTTTTATCTGCATTTTATCGCGAGGATTCTTAAACAATACAAAGTAATTGCTATTAAGACTAATAGTATGACTATATTTACCACGATGAAATAAGTTTTGCGTCATTGTAACACTCATATTTTTATGATGTCTGTACTGCGTAAAAACACGGACAACCTCTGGGTTTTCAGAAGCTTCAAAAATAACATCGTCAAGAATAATCAAATGTTTTCTATCAGTAGGAAATACATCTTCATTTTCAAAAGATTCAGGTAAACCTTCAATGAATTTGATATTTTTATTCATCTTTTGCAACTCGAAACCCGAAAGGTTTGGTTGTGCCGTCCGAAAACAAGCGCCTCTTATCGTACACGACCCGGAGTTTTTTCGTAACTGATCTGTTTTTTAAAGTGATGTTCTTTTTTATCCCTGACAATGTTGTGTTGACGGGTCTCAAGCACGCCGTCAGGAGAATACTGTAAAAACAAGTCATCCAGTGTCACCACAAACAATGGGGGAACCCTTTACACATGACTGTTAGATTGTGGATGAAAAGTTTGAGGCCATCCTGAAAGAGGGATCATTGTTCAAGTTTTTTGATCCTCAGATTATCAATTAATGTGTTAATATTCTTCTGCGAGACGTACGGTTACTCTCTCCTCACTGGCATCAACAAGAAATATCTGTAAGGTCTCCTGCTGGTCCAGAACTCAATCATTGTTTCTCTGAATGAGCACCTTTGAACACGTGTAACTTGTTGAATCGCCCAGGTTCTAGGTCTAAACTGAGGATACCATGTATTGTTGTACTTGTTATTTAGAAACAATACAATACAAGGGACCTGCCATGATGTATGGTTGAGAGACTGCTACACAGGCAGACAAGCAGAGTCACATGTGTCTGAATTGATGGCCTGGTTTTCATAGGCGGAGTGAGCATCTAAGATCAAGATGGAGGTCGCCGATTTGTGATGGCTACTAGTGAGGAAAGGGTAAAATGAAGTCATACATCAAAGATTTTACAAGCTACTCACAAACATTCAACATAAATATTTGCCTGCATTCAACTTTTAATTTTCAACTTTTATCATTTCTATCTTTTGCAGGAGATAACTATTCCATCATTTATGTTTAAAGCACATCATAGTGAGAATATATTACAACAGCATTAGATTTAGCTCTTTCAAAATTTCAGATTTTGTTCAAGGATATTGTCGGTATCCATTTGCTTTTGGAATTAATTGAGATTCCTTGCAGAAGTATCCTTTTGACGCAAATGTTGACAGTAACGTTTGAAAATCGTAACATGGTCCTGGAAATTGCAGCACCTTCAAGAGTTTCTCCCCAACCAACAGAAACACTACATCATTACAAAATAAAACCCAAAAAGTCCTGTAGTAACATGCAAACATGAACCTCAGTCTACACTTTGACTCCAAAGGTCCAGTGGAAAAGCCTCATAGAACTTCATATCCAATATGTGTTCCTTCTTTCCGTTTAAAGTTCTCGTATGAGTTGTTGATGAGGTGTTTATAAGATGTTCATACAAATTCTACCAAGAAGAACACACCCAAACCAATAACAAGCATTGTCTCGGAGTTGTAAGTGATATGTTCATCAATTCCGCATTTACCTACGGATGCGTAGATCCAACAAGTCCAACATTTCCCCTCTGTGGGACAAATAAGGGGCACTCTGTGCTCAAGATTCAAGATTGTATTAATCACCGTAGTCACCCTCGACATTTTGGGTCTTCTCATTTTAAATCTTAATCTCATTCTATCACTTTCGCCCTCTTATGGGCAGAACGGCGAATTTTGCCACCGTTTTTAAAAAAAGTGCATCGAGGCTTATTTTAGGAGCGAGGTACTAGTCATTGGCTGTATACGTTGAACGAAGGCGGCCTGAGTATGATCCGGGACATCTTCCCATAGGATTGGATATTGGGTCACCAAGCGTTATCAGGATGTGTTCACAAACATGCTTTCATGCGTTTGCAGACATTCACTCGGTTAAAATTCAATTTGAGTGAAAAATGAGATATAATCACACTGTTGCTTTCAAAAATTTTTGTTAGCTTTGTTAGATTGTTTTTTTTTTGTTGTTGTTGTTGTTTCTCAGGTGTTCTTTCTATGGAGTTTCTATTCTTTCCCTTCACTATGAACAAAGTTGTTCTTTGAAGTAGATTCTCATATTTACTTTTTCTGATATTTTCTATGTGCATATTCCGTCGTATGCATTTACACTTTAAAACTTAACTGACTGATGGATAGATAGGTAGATGCAAGTTCATAAAAAGGAATAAAAGCCTTCTGCAGGATTCAGTGCCTCATTGAGAGACTACTAGCGTAAAAAAAAAAAAAAAAAAATGCTTCCGCGCAATCCGTACACCTTGTGAATGTAAACAAATAGAAGATAAAACACTATTCAGCTTGAAGATATGTAAAGAAAATGTAGGTCTAGGAAGATTAAAAATGAAAAACTGAATGTATGTCAGAAACTACAATGTCAACCCTGTGATTTGTTGTTTGTCAGTTAGAATTGGCAGTGATTAGTAAAAAAGCTTTACTTGTAAAAAAAAAAATATATTTATATATATATTTCATACTATTTCGTGAAAAAAGCGGGGTTTGTGACTGGTAGCGAAAATAAAAAGTTCTTGACATCTCAAAAGTTATACATCTTTTATTTTTTCAAATTTGACAAATGGCTGAACAAATGAAAACAGTTTGTTAAAATTTTTAAATAAACTATATCTAGTTTCTAATAATATTCATCTATTTATCCTATCGTAGATGGTTGTACAAAAACGTCAGGCTTTAGTTCAGGATTAGTAATACAATTTGTGTAAGCAGACAGTTTCAGGTAAATGAAAAGATTAAGAAGATTGGGAACATGCCAACATGCTCGTACATACTAAAATGGCTTGTTGTCTTATAGTGAGAATGGTATGTCTTAAATTTGATGCACGTGTGTGTGTGTGTGTGTGTGTGTGTGTGTGTGTGTGTGCTGAAAAAAACTTTATTTGTTGTTTTTTCAAACAATTCAATTTCTGGCACTGACAATTAGAAGTTTTTAACAGTGAAACAGATATTTGAGATTCTAATGGATGGAGAAAAGCTTGAAGTAAAAGGAAAAATGTACTTACAGGCTTCAGTGCGTCGGTTAGATTTTATAAGATGAACAACCAGCCTACCAAAACTATTCTTTTATGGTAACTTGCGAACACAGACAAAACAGACAAGACAAAAACAGGTTCACGAACCTACAATGTCGACCAGTTTAATTTGCCAGTTGTTTGTTTTTAAAACACTGAAAAAAAAAGTTTTAAAATTTGAGACACAGTTGATAAATAATAACTGAGAATACACCTGTAACTTGTGAAAAAATATGAAAATACAATATCTGAATTTGTTCACATGCCTTACTTCAGCATTAAAATTTTGTGAAAATGAACAACAGAAACACTGTTTTTTAAAATGGAAAGATTTAATTTAAACACATTTCGATTTCGACTCGGGTTACTTTTTTATAATTCTCAATTCATACATTCATAGTTTCACCTCAGCTCGAAGCATGTTAGTCTCTGGATCTGATCTAAATATCACATATGATGTTGGAGTAATTGCGTCATTGAGTTTCCTCCGGCTGGGCGCACCCTTAGAGATAGGGTGAGGAGTTCGGTCATCCGGGAGGAACTCGGGGTGGAGCCGCTGCTCCTCCACATGGAGAGGAACCAGTTGAGGTGGCTCGGGCATCTGATCCGGATGCCCCCTGGACGCCTCCCTGGGGAGGTGTTCCGGGCATGTTCTACCAGGAGGAGACCCCGGGGAAGACCCAGGACTAGCTGGAGATATTATGTCTCCGGTCTGGCCTGGGAACGCCTCGGGATCCCCCGGGATGAGCTGGAGGAGGTTTGTGCGGACCGGGAAGTTTGGGCTTCCCTGCTCCGAATGCTGCCTCCGCGACCCGACCCCCGAACACAAAATGCACACTACAAAACTAACATGTCGCACCGTACTGCTCCCGCATTTGGCTATTTTCACCTGAAAATACAGAATAAAGACACATTTAAATCAATGAAAAGCATGGCTTGTAATATACACATTTTAGCCACTCATAAGGCAAAAAATAAATAAATAAAATAAAATTAAGGGTTAACATACTTTGGATATTTCTACACTACTTGTCTGACTAGCGATAGCATCAAGTATAAATGAATGTTCATTCAATGAATGTTCTGTCCCTCCTACATTGTAGATGTGTTACATGACAAGTTATAGGACGTTTGTATAGCAATTATATCGCATTGCTTCACAATTGTTACATTGCAGGAACACATTCAGTCATTTCATCTTGCATGATACAGGGATTGAAAAGAAGCAGAGTGAAGAACAGTTCTTGTAACTTATTCTCACTTTCCCTCATTTTTGCCACAGTGTTTGCGTGTCGCTGTGTGTGTGTGTTAACTTTGTTGTGTGTTACAGTACATTTTGTGCTTGTGTTCAGTATGTATGTATTAAGTGTTGAGTAGTAACTTCTCGAAGGCTCAAACGTTGTGTTGCTCAGTCTGGTCTGATCTAAATGTCACAGCTAATGATGAAGTAATTTTGTACTGCTTGCACGTTTGATTGTTTTACCCCTAAATTACAGGGTACAGTACAAACAAAAAGTAGTCGTTTTTTTACCTTTAGTGTGACTAGATTTTTTTCGAAAAGCATGACTCAGTCAAGCAACGACTGATGAAAATAGAATGTTTCTATGTTTTATCGTCTGACTTGAAACAGCATCATGTAACTTTAAAATAATAAAATCTCTGTTTGTTCCAGCTCCAGAGGTCCTTCTATCGCCACCAGAAGGTTATCGGCTGACTCGAATCTAATATTAGAAGAGACAATGCATCTAGTACATAATATCATGAGATATTAAGAGCAGCTTATAATTGATTAAATATATTTACCTGTATCACTCTGCGTTAAATGAACATCACCTAGATGGGTAATAATTCCTATAAAAGTAGAGATGAATATGATAAACCAACATGACAAAGTTTTTATAATAGCTTTTTATATTCACCTATAAGCATCCGTGGCTAGACTGGTATCTATTGAAGGGAGTACCGCCGTCGGATCCGCGTGTACGCCACCGTCTTCAAAAGTTGGTCGCATTAGCTGCTCGAATAATGAAATCTTTTTACCTGTATCACTCTGCGTTAAATGAACGTCACACAGATGAGTGACGACATCTGTCAATGAAAAGAGACATGGTACGTGATAAACATGGCGTAACGTTTTTATTATACTTATATATGTAAATGTAGATACATAGATATACATATATGTATATACATATATGTACTGTATACTGTATAGATATAGATAGATAGATAGATAGACAGATAGATAGATTGACAGATAAATATTCACCTACGATGTGCAGAGGAAGAGGCGTCCATGCCAAGTCTGGAGTCGTTTGGAGAGGTGGCTGAGGTTCTGGAAGGTCTGGTCAACAGCAAAGGTTACCCCTGAACTGGTGTAAAATGTGGTCTGAATCAGGGTCACCTAAATACTCCGTTTGTGTGGGCAGGGCCTAGGTGACGCCTTTGTTGATTTGAATACTTCAAAACAATAGGGAGGAAGAGCCCAGTGTCTGCTAGGTAGCTAAGAGGTGTGAACTGACCCTCCACCAAATGGCACAATTTGAAAAGGAAGGTCTACAGGTGGGGCGGCCTGGGTGTGAACTCGGCCTAAACAACGTTGTCTGAAAGACAATGAGGTCTGCCTTCAAATTGTCTCTTTTGAAGATTCAATCGTGTGGGAAAGAACTCACGTCTCCCCTGCAAATTAATCGATTATCACAGACTCTGTTTCAGTGTCTGAGAAAGAGTCAAGCATAATACCTGCATAATACCTGTTGTTAAGCTGTCTGAAGTGTTTTTTGAAAGTTATCCACATTTTTATGTTTGGCGTTCCGAAACCCACCTTATCTCAGGCTGAAAACGCGTTTTCTGCATTGTGCCACAACTTCTCAGCGAAGAATCAAAACATAAAATTTTCACATCCCGCTATAGCAAAAACTTTCTTTCTCGTAGTTGCCCATCAAATCTAAGCGGTCTGAAGTGTTTTCCAAAAGTTATCAACATCTTTATATTTAGCGTTCCGAAACCCACCTGATCTCAGGCTGAAGACGCGTTTGCTACATTGTGCAACAACTTCTCAGGGAAGCTTCAGAATATGACATTTTCACCTCCCACTATGGAAGAAAGGGTCTTTCTCATCGCTGTGCATCAAATCTAAGCTGTCTGAAGTGTTTTTTGAAAGTTATCAACATTTTTTTGTTTGGCGTTCCGAAACCCACCTTATCTCAGGCTGAAAACGCGTTTTCTGCATTGTGCCATAACTTGTCAGGGAAGCTTCAGAACATGACATTTTCACCTCCTACTATAGCAGAAATTGTCTTTCTAGTAGTTGCACATCAAATCTAAGCTGTCCGAAGTGTTTTTTGTGCGTTGTCAACATTTTTAAGTTTGGTGTTCCGAAACCCGCCTTATCTCAGCTTGAAAACGCGTTTTCTGCATTGTGCCACAACTTCTCAGGGAAGCTTCAGAACATGACATTTTCACCTCCCACTATAGCAGAAATTGTCTTTCTAGTAGTTGCACTTCAAATCTCAGCTATCTGAACTCGTTTTTGAACGTTATCCACATTTTTATGTTTGGCCTTCTGAAACCGAACTTATCTCAGGCTCAGGTCAATCAGAAAACCACCCTCACTCGGGCTGAAAACGTGTTTTGTGCACTGTTCACTCGCTCATCAGAATAGCCTCAGAACATGAAAACATCACCTACAGCGATTGGAAAAACACTCTTTGTAGTATATTGAACACTAAACCTCTACGAATAGGGCGCTGCGACCGGCCTACTAGCAGCCGAACCTTTCCACATTTCCTGCTTCGAAGCCATGGGATGAGTTTGACAAAACCCAGGCGCTGCTATGAGGTGGATGGCAGGTTCCCGCTTGATCTCCACCCGTGCCTCATGTCATCCGCCACCCATCAATCTCATCAATCGCAGAACCTCTCTCAATCGACGAGAGATTTTGGAGATTCAACAGTCCGTCGGCGTGGTGCGCGGCCCCTCCTCCACTCACTGCCACCGCCCGGGGTGAACACCGTCGCTGGTCGAAGGGGCGGAGTGAGCCCAGCCGTCCGGATCATAGCCGCGGTGTCATTGCTGTTCCTTATGGAAAGACCTGTCGGCTGCTCTCACCTCTGCTCCCTCCAAAAGCGTTGGAAGAAAACTTTATTTCTAAAAGTAAGCATCGAAACCAAAGTCTAACTTGAATAAAAAACAAGATGCATTACGTTGGTATCGGGTCCATTTCTTCTCTGCCCAAAATTAGGCTTTGTCACTCTCCAAGTTCTCCTTCCCGTTCCAGTCAATGCGAACTCCGGCTTCAAAATTCTGTTTTCGTTTGACATCGTCTAAGGGGACCGAGCAGAATAGTAACGGCCTCTCTGCCTCCTTATCCCTGACGCCAGAACTGTCCCTGGGGAAGATTCTGGAGGCAAGAAATTCTGTTTTTACTCAGCTTCGACACAATAACAAGCATCGGCCCCAAATAACTCTTTTCCGTCTCTCAACAGATTCCGCTTCCAGCCAAAAGTCAAGAGAGTTTCAATTCTGCCATTAACTCTTCCTATTCCTCAGACTCGCCAGTTTGCTGCGAATGCCACTTCTTCAGAGGATCACACAGTAGCCGCTGCGTGCCAGACCTGCTCGGTTCTCATCTCCATCGCGCGCTCTACCCACTGAGCTAACCAGCCACAACTCTCACCATGGCCTTCAGGGATTTGAACGCCTGACCGCCTGATCACTAGACGGACGCTGTACCGACAGAGCTAACAAGCCACTACAATCTCTTTGGCTCTTCAGGGATTTGAACACCTCACCCCCTGACCACGACACAGACGCTCTACCCACTGAGCTAACCAGCCAGTTCTCACTGCATGGCACTTAAGGGATTCGAACCGCTTACCCTAACCAGCCACTGAGCTAACAAGCCACTTCCATCTCATCTCTTCCAATGACTCTTCGGGGAATTCGAACCGGTGACCCACTTCAGTGATTCCAACCTAGTGATCTAGTGGTCTAGTGATCGTGTCGTCAGGGGTTCAAATCCTTGAAGAGCCATGGAGAGAGAAGTGGCTCTTTAGCTCAGTGTGTATAGTGTTCGTCTAGTGATCGGGGGTCAGGCGTTTCAATGCCTAAATGGCCATGGTGAGAGAGGGGTCTGTTTAGCTCAGTAGGTAGAGCGTCTGTCTCGTGATCGGGGGTAAGTTGTGCGAATCACTGAAGATCCATGGACAGAGAACTGGCAGGTCTGCTCAGTGGGTAGAGCGGCCATCTTGTGATTGGTTGGTCAGGGGTTCGAATCCCTGAAGTGCCAAGGAGAGAGAAGTGGGTAGGGCTTCCGTCAAGTGATCGGGTATGGGGGCTTACCGGTTCGAATCCCCGAAGACCCATGGAGAGAAGTGGCTGGTTAGCTCAGTGGGTAGAGCCTCCGTCTAGTGATCGGGGGGTCAGCCCCTCCAATCACCGAAGAGCCAAGCAGAGAGAAGTGGCAGTTTAGGTCAGTGGGTAGAGCATCTGTCGAGTGATCATGGCGTGAGGGGTTCGAATTCCTGAAGAACCAAAGCGGTAGAAGTGGCTTGTTAGCACAGTGGCTGGTTAGATCTGGGTATAGTGCATCCGTCTCGTGATCGTGTTGTCAGGGGTTCCAATCCCTGAAGTGCCATGGAGTGAGCTGCTTTGCTCAGTGGGTAGAGCGAAAGTATAGTGATCGGGGGAGTCGAGGGATTGAATCACTGAAGGGCCATGCAGAGAGAAGTGGCAGGTTAGCTCAGTGGCTGCTTAGTTCAGTGGGTAGAGTATCAGACTAGTGATCAGGGATTGATGGGTGCTAATCCCTGAAGAGCCATGGTGACAGATGTGCCTGGTTAGCTCAGCGGGTAGAGCGTCCGTCTAGTCATCGCGGGGTCAGGGCTTTAAATCCCTGAAGTGTGATCGAGAGAAGTGGCTTGTTAGATCAGCGGGTAGAGCGTCCGTCTAGTAATGGGGGTAAGTTGTTCGAATTACTGAAGAGCAATCGATAGAGAAGTTGGTAGTAGAAGTCGGTAGAGTGGCCGTCTAGTGATTGGGGTTCAGCGTTTCGAATCCCCAAAGAGCCATGGTCAGAGTTGTGGCTGGTTTGGTCAGTGGGTAGAGCATCGGTCTAGTGATCCGGGGGTCAGCCGCTCGAATCACCGAAGACCCATGGAATGAGAAGTGGCAGGTTACCTCAGTAGGTTGAGCATCCATCAAGTAATCAGGGGGTCGGGAGTTCGAATCCCTGAACTGACATGGAGACAGCAGTGGCTAGTTAATTCAGTGGCTCATTATCTCAGAAGGCAGAGAGTCCGTATAGTGATCAGAGGTGAGGGGTTCAAATCCCTGTAGTGCCATGGAGAAAGAAGTAGCTCAGTCGCTCATTGGGTAGAGCGTCCGTCTAGTGATCAGGAGGTCGGGGGTTTGAATGCCTAAACTGCGATGGAGAGAGAAGCTGGCTGGTTAGCTGAGTGGCTGGCTAGCTCAGTGGATAGAGTGTCCGTCTAGTCATCAGGGGTGAGGGGTTCAAATCCCTGAAGGATAATGAAGAAAGATTTAGCTGCTTTACTCAGTGGGTAGAGTGTCAGTCTCGTGATAGGGAGATCAGGGTTTCGAAATATTCATCTTCTGAGGAATCGCTGAGCAGTGAGAGAACAATGCGTAAAATGCATTTTTGGCCATTCCGGGTGGGGGGTAGGACAGAAAGCATTCACTGAAAAATTGCTGACCTCAGAAGAGACACAAAGAGATTTGGGGAAAAGAGTCTAATCGACAAGGCACAAATTTCTCCAAACCCTCCTGATGGAGGCCAGGACCAGGAGTAGAGCTCCGTTGAAAGCCACCAGCTCCAAAGGAGCCTCTTCAAGTGGCTCGAAGGCAGCTTCAGAGAGAGACTTTAATACCAATTGAAAATCCCAATAGGGTCACATGTGTCTGGAGGTGTGTCTGAGTCTTCGAGATCCCTGCATGAACTGGACTAGCAGTGGATGTTTACCCAAAGGACAGCAGTCCACACCCATATAGCATTATATGAGCTGAGTGTTAAGGGTGCTTTAGCATTTCAAATAGTGAACTGCACCTCGAGGGGCAGAGGACTGCCTGCTAACCTTGAAGTAGCCATGCTTTGAGGGGACGGCCCGGGATCGGTGGACCCCTCATAATTTCTGCCCCCTCCTGCAGGACTGTTTGCAGGACTTGAACAGGTTGCAGCACAACCTTGTGTGAGTGTGTGTGTGAGCACAGGTGGTGGAGTCACGCAGTCCGGAACACCTCCAGGGACTCTGGAACACCTATGAGGTAATACATAGGGTTAAATTTTACACTCTGGGTGGCAGGAGCTACTGCCTCGCCTTTGCCACCGTAAGCTGAAATAGAAGGTGGCATTAACGACCCCTCATATATAGAGTGTAACTTACACTCTGGATCAGTAGGAACTGTGTTGCCTTCTTTTAGCCAATATACGGCTGAAACAGAAAGTGGCATTAACAATCCTCCATAAGTAGAGAGAAAACATTTACTGAGCACCTGCAGTCAGGGTTCTAGTCTGAGCTGAGCAAGAAAGAATGAGTTTATTAACAAAAGAACAGAAAGTTATGCAGGAATCCGATGAATCTTGGGTCGCTGCACACTCCACAGCATTGTAATGAAGCAGATACTGGTGTCCCAGCTGGTAGCACCAGGGAGGCCTGATCAAGTGGCTTTGGAGAGTGAATTGAGGACCAGCTGCAGGTCCTCGTCGTGACATAAAGGTCTTGAGGTCGGTCTAAGCCTTTTCACTCCTCTCATGAAACGGCTCACTTGACCATGCTCACCGACGGGGTGGCTGTCCAGACCATTGTGTAGCATCGAAAGGGCTGCTACAAAAACCCGTAATGTAGCGCTGCTACAACATTCGCTAACCAGATACTGGAGAAAAGAGAGGATTAGAGAAAGAGGTGCTGAATCTGCGGAAGCTGACTGGGTTCCACACCACCGGGAAAAAAATGTCCAATTAGCATTGTATGCTCTGACGGTTGACAGAGCTTTAGCGTTCTGAAGAGTTAATTGAACATCAGGGGGCATGTGATTAATTGTTAACCCTGGAGAAGCCGAACCTTGAGGGGTCGTCCTAGTATTGGGGGAGCCGGGGGAGCCCTCGGGGTTCCTGATGCTTGCAGATGCCCTGACCTGGATGGAGGAAACTCCCAGGGGCCTTTGATCCGCATCTGATACATCTCCGGATACCAGCTGGAGCTGGGGCTTTCTGGAGGCACGAGAATCATTCTCACTCTCTCCAGCTGAATTCTCCTCATCAGAGAAAGAAGAAGGCAAGGAGGAGGAAAGGCATATAGGAGGCCTTCTGTCCACCTTGGATGAGCCAGGGCGTCCACTCCAAGTGGAGGGTCGTTGGATCTATAGAGAGAGAACCAGAGAGGACTTTTGAAGTTCTCTCTGCGAAGCAATCCTCAGAAAGAGATGAGTCTTTAGATGAAGATGTCCTGCTTGCCTCTGAGAGGTTTGGAGGGCGGCAGAGAACAGAATCACAGACAGACAGAGCATTAGACATCGCGCGAGGGAGCTGAGAACAGAGCCGGCATGCAGTGCCTACTAAGTGATCCTCTGAAGAGGTCCATTCGCTGTCCAGTGGCGACCCCTGCTGGAAACTGGCGAGTCTAAGGAATAAGAAGAGTTAATGGCAGAATTGAAACTCTCTCGACTTTTGGATGGAACCAGGATCTGTTGAGAGATGGGAAAGAGTTATTTGACGCCCATGCTACTTATTGTGGCGAAGCTGAGGAAAAACAAAACTTCTTGGCTCAAGAAACTTCACACGGACAGTTCTGGCATCAGGGTTAATGAGGCAGAGAGACTATACTATTACTATACTGCTCGGACTCCTGAGACGATGTCAAACAAAAACAAATTTTTGAAGCCAGAGAGCTGCCACTCGAGTTTGCACTGACTGGAACCGGAAGAGAACTTGACAGGTGATAAACCCTAATTTTGGGCAGAGACAAAACAGAACCGATACCAAAGTAAAGCATATTATTTTTTTATTCAAATTAGACTTTGCTTTAGATGCATAATTTTAGATACCTTTTTCTTCCTACGCTTGTGGAAGGAGCAGAAGTGAGAGCAGCCGACTGGTCTCTCCAAGATAAGCAGCAATGATCAGGGCACCTATGATCCGGGCGGCTGTGCTCACCCCGCCCCTTCGACCAGCGACGGTGTTCCCCAAGGGCAGTGGCTGTGTGTAGGAGGGGCCACGAGCGGAACACCGCGCCGACGGAGTGTTGAGTCTCCGAAATTTCTGGTGGAGTGAGAGAGGTTCTGCGATGGATGAGCCTGTCCACAGGTGGGATGGTCACACCTCAGGAGAGAGGTCGAGCTCCAGGGGCGAGGGCATCATGCATCGCACATCGCGCATGACGGCTGAGTGAAAGGGAACGCCGCACCGCAAATCCAAAACCTCCACCTGGCAGTAAGCTCTGTTCCGCACCACGTGCGATCCCAGTGCCAGTGGAGTGTCAGAACTGTGGCGGGAATAGTCCGGATTTCTTCCAGTTGTGGGCAGACAACATGCGGGCGTGCACCGTGTGTTGTCTCACCATGCAACACCAGCACGCCGTCAGTGAAGTGGGATGATTCTTGAACAGGCATCGGAGAGAGAGCTCAACTTCGATACGATGGGCGGCGGATGCCATGAGGCACAGGTGCAGATCAAACGGGAACCTGCCTGACTCCACCAAACGGAACTCATCCAACTCTGGGAACAGAGTCTCCGGATCCACGTCAGAGCAGCGCCTGGCTTTCGTCAAACTCATCCCATGGCTTGGAAGCAGAAAATTGTGGAACGGTTCGGCTGTTTGTAGGCCTGTCGCAGTGCCCTTTTCGGAGAGGATTAGTGTTGAATATACGAGAAAAACTGTTTTTCCGATAATTGCAGGTGAAATTTTCATGATTCGAGTAACCCCTCTAAGCAGTGAGTGAATTGTGCAGAAAACACGTTTTCAGCCCGAGGGACTGTGGTTTTCAGAACAACATAAAAATGTTGATAACTTTATCTTAGGTATGAGCTTTTAGCAAGAAAGAAAGTGGTTTCGCACCGGCAAAATGAAATTGTTCATAACCCCCTGAAATACAGTTCAGAAATGTAAGTTTAGGGTTGTATATACTAGAAAGAGTCTTTTTCCTATAGTTGCTCGTGATATTTTCATGTTCTGAGGCTATTTTGATCAGTGAGTGAACAGTGCAGAAAACGCATTTTCAGCCCGAATGACAGTGGTTTTCAGACCAAC